>NW_025964080.1:0-2500 GCF_023055435.1 Haliotis rufescens
ATGCCGTCCGCTCGCTGCAATTCACCTTATGTAGGCGAGGCGCGGACCTCTGAGAAGACAACCAAGCATAACGATAGCACTATTTACGCTGTAGACAGCATAATAAAGATAAATACACGATTTTTTTTACGTGGGCATGTCAATTAGCACTATTGTGTTCATATATGTCGTGTTCGTTACGCGTCATTGTCGCGATGGTCGGTTATTACAAGTAATTGATCAAGGCGATGCCTAAAGTTTTACACTAACATCGCATGTATTGAGACTCGCTCACACAGCCAAGCCGAGGCCGTACGACGACGAACGTGAACACAACCAATCAGCATGGCTGCTCACTGACCAATCAACGGCTTCCCCGCGCAAGTCCGACTCCCGTAAGAGCGAGCATTTACTCTGTTTGGTTCAGTTTCACTTGTGAATCGAGATGGCACGTACAAAGCAGACAGCGCGTAAATCCACCGGAGGAAAGGCTCCCCGTAAACAGCTGGCCACCAAGGCTGCTCGTAAGAGCGCCCCGGCTACAGGAGGTGTCAAGAAACCTCACAGATACAGGCCAGGAACAGTCGCCCTTCGTGAGATCCGTCGTTACCAGAAGAGCACCGAGCTTTTGATCAGGAAGCTGCCCTTCCAGCGTCTGGTCCGTGAAATCGCCCAAGACTTCAAGACCGATCTCCGATTCCAGTCTTCAGCCGTCATGGCCCTGCAGGAGGCTTCCGAGGCTTACCTTGTCGGTCTGTTTGAGGACACCAACTTGTGCGCCATCCACGCCAAGCGTGTCACCATCATGCCCAAGGACATCCAGCTTGCCCGCCGTATCCGTGGGGAGAGAGCTTAAACAGCAGTCCGCTCACATCTATCATAACGGTCCTTTTCAGGACCACCAAATACCCCAAAAGAATGCTTGATTACATAATAATGAAAACCCTCTGCCCCAAAACTCACTCACTCACTCACTCACTCACTCACTCACTCACTCACTCAAGTTCATTATTACATATTCTAATGAATAGAAGTATCTAGCAAAACAACACATACATACAAATGTTTACCCCGAATATGATACGGGGTATATAATATATATCTAAATATATCTATAACATGTAAAATACAATGTATTGTATTGATAACACACTGGCATGTACATATATACACAGATAAAACCAGCGGAACGCCGGACTCACTCGTCTCAGCTTGTATATACTGTATATAAGTGAACCCAAGCCGGCGCCCGGCGCGGCCGGGTCCGGGTCCGGCGTTCCCCAAAAACGTTTCAGTTTAGTGCACAGGACGCGTAATTACAGCAATTAATTAACTCATGATGTTACAGTGGTAGTTTGTACCTGTCTATAATGCATTGCACCAGTATCCATAGACTTGTGCTTAACCCTAACCCTAACCCTAGCATATTTTGACCCTAACCCCCTAACCCTAACCCTAACCCTAGGTCATCAGAAAAAAAATATATAGGTAGGTCATTTCTACATACAACATAGGCAGACAACATTTAAGTTCAACCGCGATCCCAATTTTACTGTATCTCAACTCAAACCTTCAAAAGTTGTCTCCCTTCCATTACATGCACTGTACACACGACCGATTCGATTTACCCAGTGACACACATGTACAATTATAACAACAACAATCATCATCATCAACACCACCATTCTATCGCAAACGGGTTTTTTCCCCTTATTACTATACATTATGTATAATATATTAATAATAAAATAGGATATGTGTGTATCGTATGTATATCCTATATACAGTGTAAGTAACTATAAGCAAGCAGGGAATATGTCGTTTGTTGTTTTGTTTTGTTTTGTTTTGTTTTGTTTTCATCATATTTGCAAGCATTCTTTTGTGAGATTTGGTGGTCCTGAAAAGGACCGTTGGAGTAGAAGAGTGGGCAGGATTTTTACTTTCCGGCGGACTTCTGGGTCTTCTTGGGGAGAAGAACAGCCTGGATGTTGGGGAGGACACCACCCTGGGCGATGGTGACTCCGGACAGAAGTTTGTTCAACTCCTCGTCGTTCCTGATGGCCAGCTGCAAATGTCTGGGGATGATTCTGGTCTTCTTGTTGTCTCTGGCGGCGTTACCTGCCAACTCAAGAACCTCAGCGGCCAGGTACTCCAGAACGGCAGCCAGGTAGACTGGGGCTCCGGCACCGACACGCTCGGCGTAGTTGCCTTTACGGAGGAGACGATGGATACGTCCGACGGGGAACTGAAGTCCGGCCCTGGAGGAGCGGGACTTGGACTTCCCCTTCACTTTTCCGCCTTTACCACGTCCTGACATATTGGTAGTTTAATCGAGATGCTACAACACACGAATAACCAAGAAGCGAGTGAGAGCAGGCATTTTATACGGCCAATACAATGCAGCCGGCCGCGGATAGGATCGAAACGGCGATTTTGCCGCGTAGCTTGTCTTCTCCGACGTCCGCGCGCTTAAAACTTCCGATCCGATCCCCTTGGCCGCTGTATAAAGCTCCGTGAACGA
>NW_025964080.1:5000-10000 GCF_023055435.1 Haliotis rufescens
GCTTGATTACATAATAATGAAAACCCTCTGCCCCAAAACTCACTCACTCACTCACTCACTCACTCACTCACTCACTCACTCAAGTTCATTATTACATATTCTAATGAATAGAAGTATCTAGCAAAACAACACATACATACAAATGTTTACCCCGAATATGATACGGGGTATATAATATATATCTAAATATATCTATAACATGTAAAATACAATGTATTGTATTGATAACACACTGGCATGTACATATATACACAGATAAAACCAGCGGAACGCCGGACTCACTCGTCTCAGCTTGTATATACTGTATATAAGTGAACCCAAGCCGGCGCCCGGCGCGGCCGGGTCCGGGTCCGGCGTTCCCCCAAAAACGTTTCAGTTTAGTGCACAGGACGCGTAATTACAGCAATTAATTAACTCATGATGTTACAGTGGTAGTTTGTACCTGTCTATAATGCATTGCACCAGTATCCATAGACTTGTGCTTAACCCTAACCCTAACCCTAGCATATTTTGACCCTAACCCCCTAACCCTAACCCTAACCCTAGGTCATCAGAAAAAAAAATATATAGGTAGGTCATTTCTACATACAACATAGGCAGACAACATTTAAGTTCAACCGCGATCCCAATTTTACTGTATCTCAACTCAAACCTTCAAAAGTTGTCTCCCTTCCATTACATGCACTGTACACACGACCGATTCGATTTACCCAGTGACACACATGTACAATTATAACAACAACAATCATCATCATCAACACCACCATTCTATCGCAAACGGGTTTTTTCCCCTTATTACTATACATTATGTATAATATATTAATAATAAAATAGGATATGTGTGTATCGTATGTATATCCTATATACAGTGTAAGTAACTATAAGCAAGCAGGGAATATGTCGTTTGTTGTTTTGTTTTGTTTTGTTTTGTTTTGTTTTCATCATATTTGCAAGCATTCTTTTGTGAGATTTGGTGGTCCTGAAAAGGACCGTTGGAGTAGAAGAGTGGGCAGGATTTTTACTTTCCGGCGGACTTCTGGGTCTTCTTGGGGAGAAGAACAGCCTGGATGTTGGGGAGGACACCACCCTGGGCGATGGTGACTCCGGACAGAAGTTTGTTCAACTCCTCGTCGTTCCTGATGGCCAGCTGCAAATGTCTGGGGATGATTCTGGTCTTCTTGTTGTCTCTGGCGGCGTTACCTGCCAACTCAAGAACCTCAGCGGCCAGGTACTCCAGAACGGCAGCCAGGTAGACTGGGGCTCCGGCACCGACACGCTCGGCGTAGTTGCCTTTACGGAGGAGACGATGGATACGTCCGACGGGGAACTGAAGTCCGGCCCTGGAGGAGCGGGACTTGGACTTCCCCTTCACTTTTCCGCCTTTACCACGTCCTGACATATTGGTAGTTTAATCGAGATGCTACAACACACGAATAACCAAGAAGCGAGTGAGAGCAGGCATTTTATACGGCCAATACAATGCAGCCGGCCGCGGATAGGATCGAAACGGCGATTTTGCCGCGTAGCTTGTCTTCTCCGACGTCCGCGCGCTTAAAACTTCCGATCCGATCCCCTTGGCCGCTGTATAAAGCTCCGTGAACGAGATTTTCCCCCCACATTCTCGCACTGCTTGAATATCAACATGCCACCCAAGGTTAGTTCGAAGGGAGCCAAGAAGGCCGGTAAGGCAAAGGCCGCACGTGTCGGCGACAAGAAGAAGAAGAGGAGGAGGAAGGAAAGTTACAGCATCTACATCTACAAGGTGTTGAAACAGGTCCACCCCGATACCGGTATCTCCAGCAAAGCTATGTCCATCATGAACAGCTTTGTCAACGATATCTTCGAGAGAATCGCCGCTGAGGCTTCCCGTCTCGCCCACTACAACAAGCGATCCACCATCACCTCTCGGGAGATCCAGACCGCTGTCCGTCTCCTCCTCCCCGGTGAATTGGCCAAGCACGCCGTCTCTGAGGGCACCAAGGCCGTCACCAAGTACACCAGCTCTAAGTAAACAGTTCATTTACGGACTTTTACTTACATCAACGGTCCTTTTCAGGACCACCAACTCTCACAAAAGAACACCTGAAACATGATGAAAACCAAACGCACAAAAAAAACAACACATGTATTAATATTACATACGTATTAGAATTACAATATAAATATTTTTTCGCCTCTGCAAACAGTATTTACTGGCCAAATGACTTGATAAACAACCTCTCATATAGACAAATATAATACACAAAACTATAAGACATAGGACATTAAGGCACACACTTACCGTGTATACACAATAGTGTCGCTACACGCGCGAATAAACAAATGCACATATTCAAATGACGGGGCATTTGCTTGTGTACATTATGTGAGTGAGTGATCTATCAATAAATCAATCAATCAATCAATCAATCAATCAATCAATCAATCCACCAATCAATCTATCAGTAAGTAGGTTAGTTAGACTGAGCGATTGAATAGTTTGTGTTGTGACATCTAATTGGGCGGCGTTAGGGCCAATCTCGGTAACAACTGAGATAGGTAAGCAAGCAAGTAAGTAACAAGTAAGCACATTACTAGACCATGTTGGGAATGTTTTTACACTGCTGTTACTTAAGGCATACCTAAACAGTGTGTTTTTACTCAGTGAATAATGTTGTTACAAGTAATGTGTAATACTGCACATAACTGCGGTCTGGTTGCTCATTCACAATATGCACGTGTAATGTATGAATGTGTATGTATGAATATGAATATGAATAATATAATGATGACGATTTGTTTTCAAAATCAAGTTTCAAGGATTCTTTTGGGGTATTTGGTGGTCCTGAAAAGGACCGTTGAGAGTGTTGGTGAAAACACAAAGTTTTCAACCGCCGAATCCGTAGAGGGTACGTCCCTGGCGTTTCAAAGCATAGACGACGTCCATGGCAGTGACAGTCTTCCTCTTGGCGTGCTCGGTGTAGGTGACGGCATCACGGATGACATTCTCAAGGAAAACCTTGAGGACACCACGGGTCTCTTCGTAAATCAGACCTGAGATACGCTTGACACCACCTCTTCTTGCCAGACGACGGATGGCGGGCTTGGTGATACCCTGGATGTTATCACGCAAAACCTTCCTGTGACGCTTAGCGCCCCCCTTTCCAAGACCTTTGCCTCCTTTACCACGTCCAGACATGTTTACTCTGAGAGAATGACAGACAGAATGCCGTCCGCTCGCTGCAATTCACCTTATGTAGGCGAGGCGCGGACCTCTGAGAAGACAACCAAGCATAACGATAGCACTATTTACGCTGTAGACAGCATAATAAAGATAAATACACGATTTTTTTTACGTGGGCATGTCAATTAGCACTATTGTGTTCATATATGTCGTGTTCGTTACGCGTCATTGTCGCGATGGTCGGTTATTACAAGTAATTGATCAAGGCGATGCCTAAAGTTTTACACTAACATCGCATGTATTGAGACTCGCTCACACAGCCAAGCCGAGGCCGTACGACGACGAACGTGAACACAACCAATCAGCATGGCTGCTCACTGACCAATCAACGGCTTCCCCGCGCAAGTCCGACTCCCGTAAGAGCGAGCATTTACTCTGTTTGGTTCAGTTTCACTTGTGAATCGAGATGGCACGTACAAAGCAGACAGCGCGTAAATCCACCGGAGGAAAGGCTCCCCGTAAACAGCTGGCCACCAAGGCTGCTCGTAAGAGCGCCCCGGCTACAGGAGGTGTCAAGAAACCTCACAGATACAGGCCAGGAACAGTCGCCCTTCGTGAGATCCGTCGTTACCAGAAGAGCACCGAGCTTTTGATCAGGAAGCTGCCCTTCCAGCGTCTGGTCCGTGAAATCGCCCAAGACTTCAAGACCGATCTCCGATTCCAGTCTTCAGCCGTCATGGCCCTGCAGGAGGCTTCCGAGGCTTACCTTGTCGGTCTGTTTGAGGACACCAACTTGTGCGCCATCCACGCCAAGCGTGTCACCATCATGCCCAAGGACATCCAGCTTGCCCGCCGTATCCGTGGGGAGAGAGCTTAAACAGCAGTCCGCTCACATCTATCATAACGGTCCTTTTCAGGACCACCAAATACCCCAAAAGAATGCTTGATTACATAATAATGAAAACCCTCTGCCCCAAAACTCACTCACTCACTCACTCACTCACTCACTCACTCACTCACTCAAGTTCATTATTACATATTCTAATGAATAGAAGTATCTAGCAAAACAACACATACATACAAATGTTTACCCCGAATATGATACGGGGTATATAATATATATCTAAATATATCTATAACATGTAAAATACAATGTATTGTATTGATAACACACTGGCATGTACATATATACACAGATAAAACCAGCGGAACGCCGGACTCACTCGTCTCAGCTTGTATATACTGTATATAAGTGAACCCAAGCCGGCGCCCGGCGCGGCCGGGTCCGGGTCCGGCGTTCCCCCAAAAACGTTTCAGTTTAGTGCACAGGACGCGTAATTACAGCAATTAATTAACTCATGATGTTACAGTGGTAGTTTGTACCTGTCTATAATGCATTGCACCAGTATCCATAGACTTGTGCTTAACCCTAACCCTAACCCTAGCATATTTTGACCCTAACCCCCTAACCCTAACCCTAACCCTAGGTCATCAGAAAAAAAATATATAGGTAGGTCATTTCTACATACAACATAGGCAGACAACATTTAAGTTCAACCGCGATCCCAATTTTACTGTATCTCAACTCAAACCTTCAAAAGTTGTCTCCCTTCCATTACATGCACTGTACACACGACCGATTCGATTTACCCAGTGACACACATGTACAATTATAACAACAACAATCATCATCATCAACACCACCATTCTATCGCAAACGGGTTTTTTCCCCTTATTACTATACATTATGTATAATATATTAATAATAAAATAGGATATGTGTGTATCGTATGTATATCCTATATACAGTGTAAGTAACTATAAGCAAGCAGGGAAT
>NW_025964080.1:17500-22500 GCF_023055435.1 Haliotis rufescens
TATCTATAACATGTAAAATACAATGTATTGTATTGATAACACACTGGCATGTACATATATACACAGATAAAACCAGCGGAACGCCGGACTCACTCGTCTCAGCTTGTATATACTGTATATAAGTGAACCCAAGCCGGCGCCCGGCGCGGCCGGGTCCGGGTCCGGCGTTCCCCCAAAAACGTTTCAGTTTAGTGCACAGGACGCGTAATTACAGCAATTAATTAACTCATGATGTTACAGTGGTAGTTTGTACCTGTCTATAATGCATTGCACCAGTATCCATAGACTTGTGCTTAACCCTAACCCTAACCCTAGCATATTTTGACCCTAACCCCCTAACCCTAACCCTAACCCTAGGTCATCAGAAAAAAAATATATAGGTAGGTCATTTCTACATACAACATAGGCAGACAACATTTAAGTTCAACCGCGATCCCAATTTTACTGTATCTCAACTCAAACCTTCAAAAGTTGTCTCCCTTCCATTACATGCACTGTACACACGACCGATTCGATTTACCCAGTGACACACATGTACAATTATAACAACAACAATCATCATCATCAACACCACCATTCTATCGCAAACGGGTTTTTTCCCCTTATTACTATACATTATGTATAATATATTAATAATAAAATAGGATATGTGTGTATCGTATGTATATCCTATATACAGTGTAAGTAACTATAAGCAAGCAGGGAATATGTCGTTTGTTGTTTTGTTTTGTTTTGTTTTGTTTTGTTTTCATCATATTTGCAAGCATTCTTTTGTGAGATTTGGTGGTCCTGAAAAGGACCGTTGGAGTAGAAGAGTGGGCAGGATTTTTACTTTCCGGCGGACTTCTGGGTCTTCTTGGGGAGAAGAACAGCCTGGATGTTGGGGAGGACACCACCCTGGGCGATGGTGACTCCGGACAGAAGTTTGTTCAACTCCTCGTCGTTCCTGATGGCCAGCTGCAAATGTCTGGGGATGATTCTGGTCTTCTTGTTGTCTCTGGCGGCGTTACCTGCCAACTCAAGAACCTCAGCGGCCAGGTACTCCAGAACGGCAGCCAGGTAGACTGGGGCTCCGGCACCGACACGCTCGGCGTAGTTGCCTTTACGGAGGAGACGATGGATACGTCCGACGGGGAACTGAAGTCCGGCCCTGGAGGAGCGGGACTTGGACTTCCCCTTCACTTTTCCGCCTTTACCACGTCCTGACATATTGGTAGTTTAATCGAGATGCTACAACACACGAATAACCAAGAAGCGAGTGAGAGCAGGCATTTTATACGGCCAATACAATGCAGCCGGCCGCGGATAGGATCGAAACGGCGATTTTGCCGCGTAGCTTGTCTTCTCCGACGTCCGCGCGCTTAAAACTTCCGATCCGATCCCCTTGGCCGCTGTATAAAGCTCCGTGAACGAGATTTTCCCCCCACATTCTCGCACTGCTTGAATATCAACATGCCACCCAAGGTTAGTTCGAAGGGAGCCAAGAAGGCCGGTAAGGCAAAGGCCGCACGTGTCGGCGACAAGAAGAAGAAGAGGAGGAGGAAGGAAAGTTACAGCATCTACATCTACAAGGTGTTGAAACAGGTCCACCCCGATACCGGTATCTCCAGCAAAGCTATGTCCATCATGAACAGCTTTGTCAACGATATCTTCGAGAGAATCGCCGCTGAGGCTTCCCGTCTCGCCCACTACAACAAGCGATCCACCATCACCTCTCGGGAGATCCAGACCGCTGTCCGTCTCCTCCTCCCCGGTGAATTGGCCAAGCACGCCGTCTCTGAGGGCACCAAGGCCGTCACCAAGTACACCAGCTCTAAGTAAACAGTTCATTTACGGACTTTTACTTACATCAACGGTCCTTTTCAGGACCACCAACTCTCACAAAAGAACACCTGAAACATGATGAAAACCAAACGCACAAAAAAAACAACACATGTATTAATATTACATACGTATTAGAATTACAATATAAATATTTTTTCGCCTCTGCAAACAGTATTTACTGGCCAAATGACTTGATAAACAACCTCTCATATAGACAAATATAATACACAAAACTATAAGACATAGGACATTAAGGCACACACTTACCGTGTATACACAATAGTGTCGCTACACGCGCGAATAAACAAATGCACATATTCAAATGACGGGGCATTTGCTTGTGTACATTATGTGAGTGAGTGATCTATCAATAAATCAATCAATCAATCAATCAATCAATCAATCAATCAATCCACCAATCAATCTATCAGTAAGTAGGTTAGTTAGACTGAGCGATTGAATAGTTTGTGTTGTGACATCTAATTGGGCGGCGTTAGGGCCAATCTCGGTAACAACTGAGATAGGTAAGCAAGCAAGTAAGTAACAAGTAAGCACATTACTAGACCATGTTGGGAATGTTTTTACACTGCTGTTACTTAAGGCATACCTAAACAGTGTGTTTTTACTCAGTGAATAATGTTGTTACAAGTAATGTGTAATACTGCACATAACTGCGGTCTGGTTGCTCATTCACAATATGCACGTGTAATGTATGAATGTGTATGTATGAATATGAATATGAATAATATAATGATGACGATTTGTTTTCAAAATCAAGTTTCAAGGATTCTTTTGGGGTATTTGGTGGTCCTGAAAAGGACCGTTGAGAGTGTTGGTGAAAACACAAAGTTTTCAACCGCCGAATCCGTAGAGGGTACGTCCCTGGCGTTTCAAAGCATAGACGACGTCCATGGCAGTGACAGTCTTCCTCTTGGCGTGCTCGGTGTAGGTGACGGCATCACGGATGACATTCTCAAGGAAAACCTTGAGGACACCACGGGTCTCTTCGTAAATCAGACCTGAGATACGCTTGACACCACCTCTTCTTGCCAGACGACGGATGGCGGGCTTGGTGATACCCTGGATGTTATCACGCAAAACCTTCCTGTGACGCTTAGCGCCCCCCTTTCCAAGACCTTTGCCTCCTTTACCACGTCCAGACATGTTTACTCTGAGAGAATGACAGACAGAATGCCGTCCGCTCGCTGCAATTCACCTTATGTAGGCGAGGCGCGGACCTCTGAGAAGACAACCAAGCATAACGATAGCACTATTTACGCTGTAGACAGCATAATAAAGATAAATACACGATTTTTTTTACGTGGGCATGTCAATTAGCACTATTGTGTTCATATATGTCGTGTTCGTTACGCGTCATTGTCGCGATGGTCGGTTATTACAAGTAATTGATCAAGGCGATGCCTAAAGTTTTACACTAACATCGCATGTATTGAGACTCGCTCACACAGCCAAGCCGAGGCCGTACGACGACGAACGTGAACACAACCAATCAGCATGGCTGCTCACTGACCAATCAACGGCTTCCCCGCGCAAGTCCGACTCCCGTAAGAGCGAGCATTTACTCTGTTTGGTTCAGTTTCACTTGTGAATCGAGATGGCACGTACAAAGCAGACAGCGCGTAAATCCACCGGAGGAAAGGCTCCCCGTAAACAGCTGGCCACCAAGGCTGCTCGTAAGAGCGCCCCGGCTACAGGAGGTGTCAAGAAACCTCACAGATACAGGCCAGGAACAGTCGCCCTTCGTGAGATCCGTCGTTACCAGAAGAGCACCGAGCTTTTGATCAGGAAGCTGCCCTTCCAGCGTCTGGTCCGTGAAATCGCCCAAGACTTCAAGACCGATCTCCGATTCCAGTCTTCAGCCGTCATGGCCCTGCAGGAGGCTTCCGAGGCTTACCTTGTCGGTCTGTTTGAGGACACCAACTTGTGCGCCATCCACGCCAAGCGTGTCACCATCATGCCCAAGGACATCCAGCTTGCCCGCCGTATCCGTGGGGAGAGAGCTTAAACAGCAGTCCGCTCACATCTATCATAACGGTCCTTTTCAGGACCACCAAATACCCCAAAAGAATGCTTGATTACATAATAATGAAAACCCTCTGCCCCAAAACTCACTCACTCACTCACTCACTCACTCACTCACTCACTCACTCAAGTTCATTATTACATATTCTAATGAATAGAAGTATCTAGCAAAACAACACATACATACAAATGTTTACCCCGAATATGATACGGGGTATATAATATATATCTAAATATATCTATAACATGTAAAATACAATGTATTGTATTGATAACACACTGGCATGTACATATATACACAGATAAAACCAGCGGAACGCCGGACTCACTCGTCTCAGCTTGTATATACTGTATATAAGTGAACCCAAGCCGGCGCCCGGCGCGGCCGGGTCCGGGTCCGGCGTTCCCCCAAAAACGTTTCAGTTTAGTGCACAGGACGCGTAATTACAGCAATTAATTAACTCATGATGTTACAGTGGTAGTTTGTACCTGTCTATAATGCATTGCACCAGTATCCATAGACTTGTGCTTAACCCTAACCCTAACCCTAGCATATTTTGACCCTAACCCCCTAACCCTAACCCTAACCCTAGGTCATCAGAAAAAAAATATATAGGTAGGTCATTTCTACATACAACATAGGCAGACAACATTTAAGTTCAACCGCGATCCCAATTTTACTGTATCTCAACTCAAACCTTCAAAAGTTGTCTCCCTTCCATTACATGCACTGTACACACGACCGATTCGATTTACCCAGTGACACACATGTACAATTATAACAACAACAATCATCATCATCAACACCACCATTCTATCGCAAACGGGTTTTTTCCCCTTATTACTATACATTATGTATAATATATTAATAATAAAATAGGATATGTGTGTATCGTATGTATATCCTATATACAGTGTAAGTAACTATAAGCAAGCAGGGAATATGTCGTTTGTTGTTTTGTTTTGTTTTGTTTTGTTTTGTTTTCATCATATTTGCAAGCATTCTTTTGTGAGATTTGGTGGTCCTGAAAAGGACCGTTGGAGTAGAAGAGTGGGCAGGATTTTTACTTTCCGGCGGACTTCTGGGTCTTCTTGGGGAGAAGAACAGCCTGGATGTTGGGGAGGACACCACC
>NW_025964081.1:0-33585 GCF_023055435.1 Haliotis rufescens
AGTTCTGCCTGACTGGCCCGGTTATCATTGGCACTAACAGTGGATATATACCAAGTTCTGTCTGACTGGCCCGGTTATCATTGGCACTAACAGTGGATATATACCAAGTTCTGCCTGACTGGCCCGGTTATCATTGGAACTACAAAACAGTGGGTATATACCAAGTTCTGCCTGACTGGCCCGGTTATCATTGGCACTAACAGTGGATATATACCAAGTTCTGCCTGACTGGCCAGGTTATCATTGGCACTAACAGTGGATATATACCAAGTTCTGCCTGACTGGCCCGGTTATCATTGGCACTAACAGTGGATATATACCAAGTTCTGCCTGACTGGCCCGGTTATCATAGGCACTAACAGTGGATATATACCAAGTTCTGCCTGACTGGCCCGGTTATCATAGGCACTAACAGTGGATATATACCAAGTTCTGCCTGACTGGCCCGGTTATCATTGGCACTAACAGTGGATATATACCAAGTTCTGTCTGACTGGCCCGGTTATCATAGGCACTAACAGTGGATATATACCAAGTTCTGCCTGACTGGCCCGGTTATCATAGGCACTAACAGTGGATATTTACCAAGTTCTGCCTGACTGGCCCGGTTATCATAGGCACTAACAGTGGATATATACCAAGTTCTGCCTGACTAGCCCGGTTATCATAGGCACTAACAGTGGATATATACCAAGTTCTGCCTGACTGGCCCGGTTATCATTGGCACTAACAGTGGATATATACCAAATTCTGCCTGACTGGCCCGGTTATCATTGGCACTAACAGTGGATATATACCAAATTCTGCCTGACTGGCCCGGTTATCATAGGCACTAACAGTGGATATATACCAAGTTCTGCCTGACTGGCCCGGTTATCATTGGCACTAACAGTGGATATATACCAAGTTCTGCCTGACTAGCCCGGTTATCATTGGCACTAACAGTGGATATATACCAAGTTCTGCCTGACTGGCCCGGTTATCATTGGCACTAACAGTGGATATATACCAAGTTCTGCCTGACTGGCCCGGTTATCATAGGCACTAACAGTGGATATATACCAAGTTCTGCCTGACTGGCCCGGTTATCATAGGCACTAACAGTGGATATATACCAAGTTCTGCCTGACTGGCCCGGTTATCATTGGCACTAACAGTGGATATATACCAAGTTCTGCCTGACTGGCCCAGTTATCATTGGCACTAACAGTGCATATATACCAAGTTCTGCCTGACTGGCCCGGTTATCATTGGCACTAACAGTGGATATATACCAAGTTCTGTCTGACTGGCCCAGTTATCATTGGCACTAACTGTGGATATATACCAAGTTCTGCCTGACTGGCCCGGTTATCATTGGAACTACAAAACAGTGGGTATATACCAAGTTCTGCCTGACTGGCCCGGTTATCATAGGCACTAACTGTGGATATATACCAAGTTCTGCCTGACTGGCCCGGTTATCATAGGCACTAACAGTGGATATATACCAAGTTCTCCCTGACTGGCCCGGTTATCATTGGCACTAACAGTGGATATATACCAAGTTCTGCCTGACTGGCCCGGTTATCATAGGCACTAACAGTGGATATATACCAAGTTCTGCCTGACTGGCCCGGTTATCATTGGAACTACAAAACAGTGGGTATATACCAAGTTCTGCCTGACTGGCCCGGTTATCATAGGCACTAACAGTGGATATATACCAAGTTCTGCCTGACTGGCCCGGTTATCATTGGCACTAACAGTGGATATATACCAAGTTCTGTCTGACTGGCCCGGTTATCATTGGCACTAACAGTGGATATATACCAAGTTCTGCCTGACTGGCCCGGTTATCATTGGCACTAACAGTGGATATATACCAAGTTCTGCCTGACTGGCCCGGTTATCATAGGCACTAACAGTGGATATATACCAAGTTCTGCCTGACTGGCCCGGTTATCATAGGCACTAACAGTGGATATATACCAAGTTCTGCCTGACTGGCCCGGTTATCATAGGCACTAACAGTGGATATATACCAAGTTCTGCCTGACTGGCCCGGTTATCATAGGCACTAACAGTGGATATATACCAAGTTCTGCCTGACTGGCCCGGTTATCAATGGCACTAACAGTGGATATATACCAAGTTCTGCCTGACTGGCCCGGTTATCAATGGCACTAACAGTGGATATATACCAAGTTCTGCCTGACTGGCCCGGTTATCATTGGCACTAACAGTGGATATATACCAAGTTCTGCCTGACTGGCCCGGTTATCATTGGCACTAACAGTGGATATATACCAAGTTCTGCCTGACTGGCCCGGTTATCATAGGCACTAACAGTGGATATATACCAAGTTCTGCCTGACTGGCCCGGTTATCATTGGCACTAACAGTGGATATATACCAAGTTCTGTCTGACTGGCCCGGTTATCATAGGCACTAACAGTGGATATATACCAAGTTCTGCCTGACTGGCCCGGTTATCATAGGCACTAAATGTGGATATATACCAAGTTCTGTCTGACTGGCCCGGTTATCATTGGCACTAACAGTGGATATATACCAAGTTCTGCCTGACTGGCCCGGTTATCATTGGAACTACAAAACAGTGGGTATATACCAAGTTCTGCCTGACTGGCCCGGTTATCATTGGCACTAACAGTGGATATATACCAAGTTCTGCCTGACTGGCCAGGTTATCATTGGCACTAACAGTGGATATATACCAAGTTCTGCCTGACTGGCCCGGTTATCATTGGCACTAACAGTGGATATATACCAAGTTCTGCCTGACTGGCCCGGTTATCATAGGCACTAACAGTGGATATATACCAAGTTCTGCCTGACTGGCCAGGTTATCATAGGCACTAACAGTGGATATATACCAAGTTCTGCCTGACTGGCCCGGTTATCATTGGCACTAACAGTTGATATATACCAAGTTCTGTCTGACTGGCCCGGTTATCATAGGCACTAACAGTGGATATATACCAAGTTCTGCCTGACTGGCCCGGTTATCATTGGCACTAACAGTGGATATTTACCAAGTTCTGCCTGACTGGCCCGGTTATCATAGGCACTAACAGTGGATATATACCAAGTTCTACCTGACTAGCCCGGTTATCATAGGCACTAACAGTGGATATATACCAAGTTCTGCCTGACTGGCCCGGTTATCATTGGCACTAACAGTGGATATATACCAAATTCTGCCTGACTGGCCCGGTTATCATTGGAACTACAAAACAGTGGGTATATACCAAGTTCTGCCTGACTGGCCCGGTTATCATAGGCACTAACAGTGGATATATACCAAGTTCTGCCTGACTGGCCCGGTTATCATAGGCACTAACAGTGGATATATACCAAGTTCTGCCTGACTGGCCCGGTTATCAATGGCACTAACAGTGGATATATACCAAGTTCTGCCTGACTGGCCCGGTTATCAATGGCACTAACAGTGGATATATACCAAGTTCTGCCTGACTGGCCCGGTTATCATTGGCACTAACAGTGGATATATACCAAGTTCTGCCTGACTGGCCCGGTTATCATTGGCACTAACTGTGGATATATACCAAGTTCTGCCTGACTGGCCCGGTTATCATAGGCACTAACAGTGGATATATACCAAGTTCTGCCTGACTGGCCCGGTTATCATAGGCACTAACAGTGGATATATACCAAGTTCTGCCTGACTGGCCCGGTTATCATTGGCACTAACAGTGGATATATACCAAGTTCTGCCTGACTGGCCCGGTTATCATAGGCACTAACAGTGGATATATACCAAGTTCTGCCTGACTGGCCCGGTTATCATTGGCACTAACAGTGGATATATACCAAGTTCTGTCTGACTGGCCCGGTTATCATAGGCACTAACAGTGGATATATACCAAGTTCTGCCTGACTGGCCCGGTTATCATAGGCACTAAATGTGGATATATACCAAGTTCTGTCTGACTGGCCCGGTTATCATTGGCACTAACAGTGGATATATACCAAGTTCTGCCTGACTGGCCCGGTTATCATTGGAACTACAAAACAGTGGGTATATACCAAGTTCTGCCTGACTGGCCCGGTTATCATTGGCACTAACAGTGGATATATACCAAGTTCTGCCTGACTGGCCAGGTTATCATTGGCACTAACAGTGGATATATACCAAGTTCTGCCTGACTGGCCCGGTTATCATTGGCACTAACAGTGGATATATACCAAGTTCTGCCTGACTGGCCCGGTTATCATAGGCACTAACAGTGGATATATACCAAGTTCTGCCTGACTGGCCAGGTTATCATAGGCACTAACAGTGGATATATACCAAGTTCTGCCTGACTGGCCCGGTTATCATTGGCACTAACAGTTGATATATACCAAGTTCTGTCTGACTGGCCCGGTTATCATAGGCACTAACAGTGGATATATACCAAGTTCTGCCTGACTGGCCCGGTTATCATAGGCACTAACAGTGGATATTTACCAAGTTCTGCCTGACTGACCCGGTTATCATAGGCACTAACAGTGGATATATACCAAGTTCTACCTGACTAGCCCGGTTATCATAGGCACTAACAGTGGATATATACCAAGTTCTGCCTGACTGGCCCGGTTATCATTGGCACTAACAGTGGATATATACCAAATTCTGCCTGACTGGCCCGGTTATCATAGGCACTAACAGTGGATATATACCAAGTTCTGCCTGACTGGCCCGGTTATCATTGGCACTAACAGTGGATATATACCAAGTTCTGCCTGACTGGCCCGGTTATCATTGGCACTAACAGTGGATATATACCAAGTTCTGCCTGACTGGCCCGGTTATCATTGGCACTAACAGTGGATATATACCAAGTTCTGCCTGACTGGCCCGGTTATCATAGGCACTAACAGTGGATATATACCAAGTTCTGCCTGACTGGCCCGGTTATCATAGGCACTAACAGTGGATATATACCAAGTTCTGCCTGACTGGCCCGGTTATCATTGGCACTAACAGTGGATATATACCAAGTTCTGCCTGACTGGCCCGGTTATCATTGGCACTAACAGTGGATATATACCAAGTTCTGCCTGACTGGCCCAGTTATCATTGGCACTAACAGTGCATATATACCAAGTTCTGCCTGACTGGCCCGGTTATCATTGGCACTAACAGTGGATATATACCAAGTTCTGTCTGACTGGCCCGGTTATCATTGGCACTAACTGTGGATATATACCAAGTTCTGCCTGACTGGCCCGGTTATCATTGGAACTACAAAACAGTGGGTATATACCAAGTTCTGTTTGACTGGCCCGGTTATCATTGGCACTAACTGTGGATATATACCAAGTTCTGCCTGACTGGCCCGGTTATCATTGGAACTACAAAACAGTGGGTATATACCAAGTTCTGCCTGACTGGCCCGGTTATCATAGGCACTAACTGTGGATATATACCAAGTTCTGCCTGACTGGCCCGGTTATCATAGACACTAACAGTGGATATATACCAAGTTCTCCCTGACTGGCCCGGTTATCATTGGCACTAACAGTGGATATATACCAAGTTCTGCCTGACTGGCCCGGTTATCATTGGCACTAACAGTGGATATATACCAAGTTCCCCCTGACTGGCCCGGTTATCATAGGCACTAACAGTGGATATATACCAAATTCTGCCTGACTGGCCCGGTTATCATTGGCACTAACAGTGGATATATACCAAGTTCTGCCTGACTGGCCCGGTTATCATTGGCACTAACAGTGGATATATACCAAGTTCTGCCTGACTGGCCCGGTTATCATAGGCACTAACAGTGGATATATACCAAGTTCTGCCTGACTGGCCCGGTTATCATTGGCACTAACAGTGGATATATACCAAGTTCTGCCTGACTGGCCCGGTTATCATTGGCACTAACAGTGGATATATACCAAGTTCTGCCTGACTGGCCCGGTTATCATTGGCACTAACAGTGGATATATACCAAGTTCTGCCTGACTGGCCCGGTTATCATTGGCACTAACAGTGGATATATACCAAGTTCTGCCTGACTGGCCCGGTTATCATAGGCACTAACAGTGGATATATACCAAGTTCTCCCTGACTGGCCCGGTTATCATAGGCACTAACAGTGGATATATACCAAGTTCTGCCTGACTGGCCCGGTTATCATTGGCACTAACAGTGGATATATACCAAGTTCTGCCTGACTGGCCCAGTTATCATTGGCACTAACAGTGCATATATACCAAGTTCTGCCTGACTGGCCCGGTTATCATTGGCACTAACAGTGGATATATACCAAGTTCTGTCTGACTGGCCCGGTTATCATTGGCACTAACTGTGGATATATACCAAGTTCTGCCTGACTGGCCCGGTTATCATTGGAACTACAAAACAGTGGGTATATACCAAGTTCTGTCTGACTGGCCCGGTTATCATTGGCACTAACTGTGGATATATACCAAGTTCTGCCTGACTGGCCCGGTTATCATTGGAACTACAAAACAGTGGGTATATACCAAGTTCTGCCTGACTGGCCCGGTTATCATAGGCACTAACTGTGGATATATACCAAGTTCTGCCTGACTGGCCCGGTTATCATAGACACTAACAGTGGATATATACCAAGTTCTCCCTGACTGGCCCGGTTATCATTGGCACTAACAGTGGATATATACCAAGTTCTGCCTGACTGGCCCGGTTATCATTGGCACTAACAGTGGATATATACCAAGTTCCCCCTGACTGGCCCGGTTATCATAGGCACTAACAGTGGATATATACCAAGTTCTGCCTGACTGGCCCGGTTATCATTGGCACTAACAGTGGATATATACCAAGTTCTGCCTGACTGGCCCGGTTATCATTGGCACTAACAGTGGATATATACCAAGTTCTGCCTGACTGGCCAGGTTATCATTGGCACTAACAGTGGATATTTACCAAGTTCTGCCTGACTGGCCCGGTTATCATAGGCACTAACAGTGGATATATACCAAGTTCTGCCTGACTGGCCCGGTTATCATTGGCACTAACAGTGGATATATACCAAGTTCTGCCTGACTGGCCCGGTTATCATAGGCACTAACAGTGGATATATACCAAGTTCTGCCTGACTGGCCCGGTTATCATTGGCACTAACAGTGGATATATACCAAGTTCTGCCTGACTGGCCCGGTTATCATAGGCACTAACAGTGGATATTTACCAAGTTCTGCCTGACTGGCCCGGTTATCATTGGCACTAACAGTGGATATATACCAAGTTCTGCCTGACTGGCCCGGTTATCATTGGCACTAACAGTGGATATATACCAAGTTCTGCCTGACTGGCCCGGTTATCATAGGCACTAACAGTGGATATATACCAAGTTCTGCCTGACTGGCCCGGTTATCATTGGCACTAACAGTGGATATATACCAAGTTCTGCCTGACTGGCCTGGTTATCATTGGAACTACAAAACAGTGGGTATATACCAAGTTCTGCCTGACTAGCCCGGTTATCATAGGCACTAACAGTGGATATATACCAAGTTCTGCCTGACTGGCCCTGTTATCATTGGCACTAACAGTGGATATATACCAAGTTCTGCCTTACTGGCCCGGTTATCATAGGCACTAACAGTGGATATATACCAAGTTCTGCCTCACTGGCCAGGTTATCATTGGCACTAACAGTGGATATTTACCAAGTTCTGCCTGACTGGCCCGGTTATCATAGGCACTAACAGTGGATATATACCAAGTTCTGCCTGACTGGCTCGGTTATCATTGGCACTAACAGTGGATATATACCAAGTTCTGCCTGACTGGCCCGGTTATCAATGGCACTAACAGTGGATATATACCAAGTTCTGCCTGACTGGCCCGGTTATCATTGGCACTAACAGTGGATATATACCAAGTTCTGCCTGACTGGCCCGGTTATCATTGGCACTAACAGTGGATATATACCAAGTTCTGCCTGACTGGCCCGGTTATCATTGGCACTAACAGTGGATATATACCAAGTTCTGCCTGACTGGCCCGGTTATCATAGGCACTAACAGTGGATATATACCAAGTTCTGCCTGACTGGCCCGGTTATCATAGGCACTAACAGTGGATATATACCAAGTTCTGCCTGACTGGCCCGGTTATCATTGGCACTAACTGTGGATATATACCAAGTTCTGCCTGACTGGCCCGGTTATCATTGGAACTACAAAACAGTGGGTATATACCAAGTTCTGCCTGACTGGCCCGGTTATCATAGGCACTAACAGTGGATATATACCAAGTTCTGCCTGACTGGCCCGGTTATCATAGGCACTAACAGTGGATATATACCAAGTTCTGCCTGACTGGCCAGGTTATCATTGGCACTAACAGTGCATATATACCAAGTTCTGCCTGACTGGCCCGGTTATCATTGGCACTAACAGTGGATATATACCAAGTTCTGCCTGACTGGCCCGGTTATCATAGGCACTAACAGTGGATATATACCAAGTTCTGCCTGACTGGCCCGGTTATCATAGGCACTAACAGTGGATATATACCAAGTTCTGCCTGACTGGCCCGGTTATCATTGGCACTAACAGTGGATATATACCAAGTT
This sequence comes from Haliotis rufescens, assembly GCF_023055435.1. NCBI lineage: Eukaryota > Metazoa > Mollusca > Gastropoda > Lepetellida > Haliotidae > Haliotis > Haliotis rufescens. The sequence goes on from NW_025964081.1 coordinate 8,586, forward strand.
CTGTCTGACTGGCCCGGTTATCATAGGCACTAACAGTGGATATATACCAAGTTCTGCCTGACTGGCCCGGTTATCATAGGCACTAACAGTGGATATTTACCAAGTTCTGCCTGACTGGCCCGGTTATCATAGGCACTAACAGTGGATATATACCAAGTTCTGCCTGACTGGCCCGGTTATCATAGGCACTAACAGTGGATATATACCAAGTTCTGCCTGACTGGCCCGGTTATCATTGGCACTAACAGTGGATATATACCAAGTTCTGCCTGACTGGCCCAGTTATCAATGGCACTAACAGTGGATATATACCAAGTTCTGCCTGACTGGCCCGGTTATCATTGGCACTAACAGTGGATATATACCAAGTTCTGCCTGACTGGCCCGGTTATCATTGGCACTAACAGTGGATATATACCAAGTTCTGCCTGACTGGCCCGGTTATCATTGGCACTAACAGTGGATATATACCAAGTTCTGCCTGACTGGCCCAGTTATCATAGGCACTAACAGTGGATATATACCAAGTTCTGCCTGACTGGCCCGGTTATCATTGGCACTAACAGTGGATATATACCAAGTTCTGTCTGACTGGCCCGGTAATCATAGGCACTAACAGTGGATATATACCAAGTTCTGCCTGACTGGCCCGGTTATCATTGGCACTAACAGTGGATATATACCAAGTTCTGTCTGACTGGCCCGGTTATCATTGGCACTAACTGTGGATATATACCAAGTTCTGCCTGACTGGCCCGGTTATCATTGGAACTACAAAACAGTGGGTATATACCAAGTTCTGCCTGACTGGCCCGGTTATCATAGGCACTAACAGTGGATATATACCAAGTTCTGTCTGACTGGCCCGGTTATCATAGGCACTTACAGTTGATATATACTAAGTTCTGCCTGACTGGCCCGGTTATCATTGGCACTAACAGTGGATATATACCAAGTTCTGCCTGACTGGCCCGGTTATCATTGGCACTACAAAACAGTGGGTATATACCAAGTTCTGCCTGACTGGCCCGGTTATCATTGGCACTAACAGTGGATATATACCAAGTTCTGCCTGACTGGCCCGGTTATCATAGGCACTAACAGTGGATATATACCAAGTTCTGCCTCACTGGCCCGGTTATCATAGGCACTAACAGTGGATATATACCAAGTTCTGCCTGACTGGCCCGGTTATCATTGGCACTAACAGTGGATATATACCAAGTTCTGCCTGACTGGCCCGGTTATCATTGGCACTAACAGTGGATATATACCAAGTTCTGCCTCACTGGCCAGGTTAACATAGGCACTAACAGTGCATATATACCAAGTTCTGCCTGACTGGCCCGGTTATCATTGGCACTAACAGTGGATATATACCAAGTTCTGCCTGACTGGCCCGGTTATCATTGGCACTAACAGTGGATATATACCAAGTTCTGCCTGACTGGCCCGGTTATCATAGGCACTAACAGTGGATATATACCAAGTTCTGCCTGACTGGCCCGGTTATCATTGGCACTAACAGTGGATATATACCAAGTTCTGTCTGACTGGCCCGGTTATCATAGGCACTAACAGTGGATATATACCAAGTTCTGCCTGACTGGCCCGGTTATCATAGGCACTAACAGTGGATATATACCAAGTTCTGCCTGACTGGCCCGGTTATCATTGGCACTAACAGTGGATATATACCAAGTTCTGTCTGACTGGCCCGGTTATCATAGGCACTAACAGTGGATATATACCAAGTTCTGCCTGACTGGCCCGGTTATCATAGGCACTAACAGTGGATATTTACCAAGTTCTGCCTGACTGGCCCGGTTATCATAGGCACTAACAGTGGATATATACCAAGTTCTGCCTGACTGCCCCGGTTATCATAGGCACTAACAGTGGATATATACCAAGTTCTGCCTGACTGGCCCGGTTATCATTGGCACTAACAGTGGATATATACCAAGTTCTGCCTGACTGGCCCAGTTATCAATGGCACTAACAGTGGATATATACCAAGTTCTGCCTGACTGGCCCGGTTATCATTGGCACTAACAGTGGATATATACCAAGTTCTGCCTGACTGGCCCGGTTATCATTGGCACTAACAGTGGATATATACCAAGTTCTGCCTGACTGGCCCGGTTATCATTGGCACTAACAGTGGATATATACCAAGTTCTGCCTGACTGGCCCAGTTATCATAGGCACTAACAGTGGATATATACCAAGTTCTGTCTGACTGGCCCGGTTATCATAGGCACTTACAGTTGATATATACTAAGTTCTGCCTGACTGGCCCAGTTATCATTGGCACTAACAGTGGATATATACCAAGTTCTGCCTGACTGGCCCGGTTATCATTGGCACTACAAAACAGTGGGTATATACCAAGTTCTGCCTGACTGGCCCGGTTATCATTGGCACTAACAGTGGATATATACCAAGTTCTGCCTGACTGGCCCAGTTATCATAGGCACTAACAGTGGATATATACCAAGTTCTGCCTCACTGGCCCGGTTATCATTGGCACTAACAGTGGATATATACCAAGTTCTGCCTGACTGGCCCGGTTATCATTGGCACTAACAGTGGATATATACCAAGTTCTGCCTGACTGGCCCGGTTATCATTGGCACTAACAGTGGATATATACCAAGTTCTGTCTGACTGGCCCGGTTATCATAGGCACTAACAGTGGATATTTACCAAGTTCTGCCTGACTGGCCCGGTTATCATTGGCACTAACAGTGGATATATACCAAGTTCTGTCTGACTGGCCCGGTTATCATTGGCACTAACTGTGGATATATACCAAGTTCTGCCTGACTGGCCCGGTTATCATTGGAACTACAAAACAGTGGGTATATACCAAGTTCTGCCTGACTGGCCCGGTTATCATTGGCACTAACAGTGGATATATACCAAGTTCTGCCTGACTGGCCCGGTTATCATTGGCACTAACAGTGGATATATACCAAGTTCTGCCTGACTGGCTCGGTTATCATAGGCACTAACAGTGGATATATACCAAGTTCTGCCTGACTGGCCCGGTTATCATAGGCACTAACAGTGGATATATACCAAGTTCTGCCTGACTGGCCCGGTTATCATTGGCACTAACAGTGGATATATACCAAGTTCTGCCTGACTGGCCCGGTTATCATAGGCACTAACAGTGGATATATACCAAGTTCTGCCTGACTGGCCCGGTTATCATAGGCACTAACAGTGGATATATACCAACTTCTGCCTGACTGGCCCGGTTATCATTGGCACTAACAGTGGATATATACCAAGTTCTGCCTGACTGGCCAGGTTATCATTGGCACTAACAGTGGATATATACCAAGTTCTGCCTGACTGGCCCGGTTATCATTGGCACTAACAGTGGATATATACCAAGTTCTGTCTGACTGGCCCGGTTATCATAGGCACTAACAGTGGATATTTACCAAGTTCTGCCTGACTGGCCCGGTTATCATTGGCACTAACAGTGGATATATACCAAGTTCTGCCTGACTGGCCCGGTTATCATAGGCACTAACAGTGGATATATACCAAGTTCTGCCTGACTGGCCCGGTTATCATAGGCACTAACAGTGGATATATACCAAGTTCTGCCTGACTGGCCCGGTTATCATTGGCACTAACTGTGGATATATACCAAGTTCTGCCTGACTGGCCCGGTTATCATTGGAACTACAAAACAGTGGGTATATACCAAGTTCTGCCTGACTGGCCCGGTTATCATAGGCACTAACAGTGGATATATACCAAGTTCTGCCTGACTGGCCCGGTTATCATAGGCACTAACAGTGGATATATACCAAGTTCTGCCTGACTGGCCAGGTTATCATTGGCACTAACAGTGCATATATACCAAGTTCTGCCTGACTGGCCCGGTTATCATTGGCACTAACTGTGGATATATACCAAGTTCTGCCTGACTGGCCCGGTTATCATAGGCACTAACAGTGGATATATACCAAGTTCTGCCTGACTGGCCCGGTTATCATAGGCACTAACAGTGGATATATACCAAGTTCTGCCTGACTGGCCCGGTTATCATTGGCACTAACAGTGGATATATACCAAGTTCTGTCTGACTGGCCCGGTTATCATAGGCACTAACAGTGGATATATACCAAGTTCTGCCTGACTGGCCCGGTTATCATAGGCACTAACAGTGGATATTTACCAAGTTCTGCCTGACTGGCCCGGTTATCATAGGCACTAACAGTGGATATATACCAAGTTCTGCCTGACTGGCCCGGTTATCATAGGCACTAACAGTGGATATATACCAAGTTCTGCCTGACTGGCCCGGTTATCATTGGCACTAACAGTGGATATATACCAAGTTCTGCCTGACTGGCCCAGTTATCAATGGCACTAACAGTGGATATATACCAAGTTCTGCCTGACTGGCCCGGTTATCATTGGCACTAACAGTGGATATATACCAAGTTCTGCCTGACTGGCCCGGTTATCATTGGCACTAACAGTGGATATATACCAAGTTCTGCCTGACTGGCCCGGTTATCATTGGCACTAACAGTGGATATATACCAAGTTCTGCCTGACTGGCCCAGTTATCATAGGCACTAACAGTGGATATATACCAAGTTCTGTCTGACTGGCCCGGTTATCATAGGCACTTACAGTTGATATATACTAAGTTCTGCCTGACTGGCCCGGTTATCATTGGCACTAACAGTGGATATATACCAAGTTCTGCCTGACTGGCCCGGTTATCATTGGCACTACAAAACAGTGGGTATATACCAAGTTCTGCCTGACTGGCCCGGTTATCATTGGCACTAACAGTGGATATATACCAAGTTCTGCCTGACTGGCCCGGTTATCATAGGCACTAACAGTGGATATATACCAAGTTCTGCCTCACTGGCCCGGTTATCATAGGCACTAACAGTGGATATATACCAAGTTCTGCCTGACTGGCCCGGTTATCATTGGCACTAACAGTGGATATATACCAAGTTCTGCCTGACTGGCCCGGTTATCATTGGCACTAACAGTGGATATATACCAAGTTCTGTCTGACTGGCCCGGTTATCATAGGCACTAACAGTGGATATTTACCAAGTTCTGCCTGACTGGCCCGGTTATCATTGGCACTAACAGTGGATATATACCAAGTTCTGTCTGACTGGCCCGGTTATCATTGGCACTAACTGTGGATATATACCAAGTTCTGCCTGACTGGCCCGGTTATCATTGGAACTACAAAACAGTGGGTATATACCAAGTTCTGCCTGACTGGCCCGGTTATCATAGGCACTAACAGTGGATATATACCAAGTTCTGCCTGACTGGCCCGGTTATCATTGGCACTAACAGTGGATATATACCAAGTTCTGCCTGACTGGCCCGGTTATCATAGGCACTAACAGTGGATATATACCAAGTTCTGCCTGACTGGCCCGGTTATCATAGGCACTAACAGTGGATATATACCAAGTTCTGCCTGACTGGCCCGGTTATCATAGGCACTAACAGTGGATATATACCAAGTTCTGCCTGACTGGCCCTGTTATCATAGGCACTAACAGTGGATATATACCAACTTCTGCCTGACTGGCCCGGTTATCATTGGCACTAACAGTGGATATATACCAAGTTCTGCCTGACTGGCCTGGTTATCATTGGCACTACAAAACAGTGGGTATATACCAAGTTCTGCCTGACTGGCCCGGTTATCATTGGCACTAACAGTGGATATATACCAAGTTCTGCCTGACTGGCCCGGTTATCATAGGGACTAACAGTGGATATATACCAAGTTCTGCCTCACTGGCCAGGTTATCATAGGCACTAACAGTGGATATATACCAACTTCTGCCTGACTGGCCCGGTTATCATTGGCACTAACTGTGGATATATACCAAGTTCTGCCTGACTGGCCCGGTTATCATTGGCACTAACAGTGGATATATACCAAGTTCTGCCTGACTGGCCCGGTTATCATAGGCACTAACAGTGGATATATACCAGTTCTGCCTCACTGGCCAGGTTATCATAGGCACTAACAGTGGATATATACCAACTTCTGCCTGACTGGCCCGGTTATCATTGGCACTAACAGTGGATATATACCAACTTCTGCCTGACTGGCCAGGTTATCATTGGCACTAACAGTGGATATATACCAAGTTCTGCCTGACTGGCCCGGTTATCATTGGCACTAACAGTGGATATATACCAAGTTCTGTCTGACTGGCCCGGTTATCATAGGCACTAACAGTGGATATTTACCAAGTTCTGCCTGACTGGCCCGGTTATCATTGGCACTAACAGTGGATATATACCAAGTTCTGTCTGACTGGCCCGGTTATCATTGGCACTAACTGTGGATATATACCAAGTTCTGCCTGACTGGCCCGGTTATCATTGGAACTACAAAACAGTGGGTATATACCAAGTTCTGCCTGACTGGCCCGGTTATCATAGGCACTAACAGTGGATATATACCAAGTTCTGCCTGACTGGCCCGGTTATCATTGGCACTAACAGTGGATATATACCAAGTTCTGCCTGACTGGCCAGGTTATCATTGGCACTAACAGTGGATATATACCAAGTTCTGCCTGACTGGCCCGGTTATCATAGGCACTAACAGTGGATATATACCAAGTTCTGCCTGACTGGCCCGGTTATCATAGGCACTAACAGTGGATATATACCAAGTTCTGCCTGACTGGCCCGGTTATCATTGGCACTACAAAACAGTGGGTATATACCAAGTTCTGCCTGACTGGCCCGGTTATCATTGGCACTAACAGTGGATATATACCAAGTTCTGCCTGACTGGCCCGGTTATCATTGGCACTACAAAACAGTGGGTATATACCAAGTTCTGCCTGACTGGCCCGGTTATCATTGGCACTAACAGTGGATATATACCAAGTTCTGCCTGACTGGCCCGGTTATCATAGGCACTAACAGTGGATATATACCAAGTTCTGCCTCACTGGCCAGGTTAACATAGGCACTAACAGTGGATATATACCAAGTTCTGCCTGACTGGCCCGGTTATCATTGGCACTAACAGTGGATATATACCAAGTTCTGCCTGACTGGCCCGGTTATCATTGGCACTAACAGTGGATATATACCAAGTTCTGCCTGACTGGCCTATTTATGTGTTTTCTTGCCTACTCCTATCAATGATTTACAAAACTAAAGCTTTAGTCTTTCTGCAAGAAGTTTATTCAATATGTTTTAACGTAACAAAATCTACACCTAAAAATTCACAATTGTATTACATTATTGGTTCTTTAAAGGTTTTAACAATATGATTGCTAACTTTACCGGGATATCATCATGAAAAACTTCTTCTTTTTCTGTGGGAAGCACCTGTGGCTTTCCTAGTGAGTGACTGTATACGACTTTGTAACTTTCCATTTTTATGAAGTTGTGTGCACAGATATGTATATCTGCCCGCTGTGGTATTGGTTTTCCTTGTGCTGACCATTTAAAGACATTGATGCTTTTATTGTGCTACATTTATAACAACCAACTTGTACTTTGCACAAATTCTCTCCTCCCATAGCTGACATTTCCTTCCTCTGCATATGACATTAAATGGCGGGGAACAATTGATGCACGGCAGCAATCTCTATTTGTCTTAACTTGGTCCAGTTTCGTCAGGTAGACAATAACTACGGTGTCCCATGGCAACCACCGGACAGGTAGGGGCGATAACGCACGGAATCTCACCGAGACAAGGATCCGCACAGCGCAATATTGATAATCAGCTGCTGGTCGATCGTGGAGCGGTGGATGAACATAGCGATATCATTTCATAGCCACATCATATGTTCAATACATTTTAATCAAATCAACGTTTTCTTTTTTAAATATATACAATTGATTGATTTGATAACAACATTGTCGTTATAAACCACACTGACGAAAAGCGGCAAAACCTTTTCCATATTCATGAGAAATATCTGCCAAACACACAGTCGATTGTACAATTCCGACCATATCATGATCATGATCATGTGTTCATGAATCCCCATCAAATACTGATGATACCAGGTGTTCGCGAAAAGGTCAACGTATCCTTCTCCACCGGGTGCACCCATCACAAACACATGCAAAGGCAAGGCAATTCTTCACCTGAACCACGTGACCATACGGTACAAATCAACAAGGGAATTGCATCGGACATACGTTTTGTGATGCGTCAAATGACGTATGACGCTCTGAAATCTTAATACATTAGAAAGAGCATGACCGATTGTATCTCAAAAGTTATGAAATGTAGACACCGAAGGTTGAACTGCTGGTATATTTCTCGACATAAAGGGAAAGTTGACTGGTGGAAAGTTGACTGGTGGAAAGTTGACTGGTGGAAAGTTGACTGGTGGACAGTTGACTGGTGGAAAGTTGAAGTCACCCCTCTTGTTATTCAGTCTTGTGGAGAGTATTTTGTCACTGAATCTTAATGCACAGATCTAAATATGAACCTGATCACCGGCATCACTGGACTCCTATATTTCTTGTTCGGATGGATCAGTTGAAGGGGATGGGCTATTTGAAGGGCATTGAAAGATATCAGATCATCGATATACCTGAAGCTTAAGTTAAATGTCTTGGCCATATTACATTGTTTGACTTTGCCAATCCGAGCAGAAATGCTGAGTTAAATGCAGATCAGCAAGAACTGGTGCCCATGGGGATGCCTTCTTTTTGCCTAAATGTCTTACCATGTGTCTTACATAGATGTTATCAATGAGGAAGTCCAGTATTTCACATGTTGTTTTCTCAGTAAACGTTAGATGCAATTTGCTTTCATTTTTGACAAATTGACCTGAACCCCTGAATATAGATATGTAACTATATCTATGGTCGCCACGTTTAGTGACAAAATTAATGCACCATGGATCAAGGAATGAAGATAGTGGTGTAACAAAGTTAAAAAAACTCAAATGTTTTTAAGAGTTATAGTTGGTTCTGTTCTGAAATTGTAAAACGTCGAGGATATCCTTTGACTTTTTCAGAATCAATACACCATTAATTCCGCTTGTCTTAAATACTTTCTGTGAATACGAAGAAGTTCTTCATTGATTGTATTAAGGCTTATGGTTAGTCTTTGAGGCAGGCATTCAATGGAACATTCAATGGACTCCGCAATATCTCCCTCTTTATATGGGAAGTTCTCGAGCTTTGGAATCCAGTACAAGAGAGGAATCCTCAGGTTTTAGGGTCGTCAAAAGTTGCTAGTTATGAGGCCTGGTTCTGGCGGATTCCTTCCTCTGTTAACACACTTGCCTTATACAGTGGGAATTGAAACAGTTTTTGTATTTCAAGGCAGTTTTACCAAGTTTGAATTTACCGGGTTTGGGTTTGTGCCAGACTTTTCACCAAGTTTCAATTTCTCGGTTTTGGTTTGTGCTGTTTAGAATTTTGGTCACTATTTTGGAAACCACGTTTTGTTTGGAAGTTGATAGCTGCGGTTATCGACAAACTTTGACTTTTGTGGGGATTTGAGGCACCAAAATGTTGTGAGTATGAACGGAGAGTGCTTTGTTTGTAGCCAATACATATTATTCTGCAGTTTACATGTTGTAGAAAGGTACATTTTGTATATTTTATCGGCGAAAGATTTCGATCGTTGTAAAAACATCCGGAAAATCCAACAATAATATCTATATTATGTAAACAATGCATGCTTTGTGCATTATGGTGTAACAATATGTTTTGTTTTCATGCTATTTTCACATTCATGTATTATTTCTCTTGTAGATTAATTTAATTTGGTTTGAACTTTATACTTATTAGGCTTTATTTCATTACAGCTTGTACCAGTCAAAGTACCAGTCTCAGTCATTCAGTAAAAGTCAACTTTGTAAACCAGTGAACAATATCACAGTCTGTCAGTCAAGTTTGTACAGTCAAGACAGTCGGTCAACCACAATATGTTGTCAATGTTGAATTGGTCAGCCAAACTGTTTGAACCCTGATTTGAAGTAATGTGACAATTATGACATTTGTCCTTCTGTCTGCAGTCAGTTAGAATTGTGTCATGGTTCGAAAAATGTGTTTAAAAGCTGAGGTTGTTGAATGACTGCGTACAGAAATATTGCCTTAAATTTAATTCCCTACAACAGTAACAATTATTCACTCTCATTAAAATCAGATCTTAGTTCTCGCTATCGCTGAAACAAAGATCTGAAGACATCCCATTACGGGTCACGTCAGACCGACCTTGCGCGAACTTTGACCGACCAATGGAATGACCAATCAGAAGGCAGCTTTCTCGTGCTTTACGGCACGAATTTCAAATTGGCGACTACGCTTCGAAACATATTTTGACACATTCTCGATTACTAATTTGAAACCTGTACAACGAAACATTCTGGAATGACTAATAGATTGTCTAGATTGTAAGGATTCAGTCGTTAAGCCCGTAACTATCGTTCGGAATACCCCATGTTAAAGTTTTCGAGATTGCATGATTAGAAATCACATTCCGACTGTCACTTTCGTAATCTGGTAAGCGACGCACTGATTGGTCGGATGAAAGGTCGTTCTGACGTGACCCCCAATGGGATGTCTTCAGATCTTTGTTTAGCGGTAGCGAGAACTAAGATCTGATTTTAATGAGATTGAACAATTATTCGTCTTGGAAAATGAAGATGGAATAACAACGTACAAGAATGACCTGTAACAAATTACACATAATTTGATGGTAATTGGCATTGATGCAATGAATACAATGTTATAATTTCTTTACCCAAAATTAACATCCGATGTCTTGCTTCATTCATATGAATACATACTGTAATATTTGGCATCGTTTTGTCGCGTGTAAAATTTCCCTCTCTCTATGTCGCTGTCAATCCTGTTCAAACCACATGAATAAACCAAACTTTGCTAATTAGTTCATTTCAGGATCAGTGCTTTCAACTATCAACGGTACGTTTAAAGGTCAACCATCAATTCCAGCACTCCTTGCTTGATGTATTCATCACAAGTTTTATGTTAAAATGCTGATGCGTTCACTCTCCTCCGCCCTTCAAAAAACTTAACGGTAACGTGAGAATCTGTATACCACATCATCAATAAAACAGCCCGTGAAAAGAAGAGCTGTCACGAAGCACTTACAACAACCACGAAAAGCTAAAAGCTGTGTGTAAACATACACAGTAGGGAATCATGAAACAAACATAAGTGTTGACGACAAACATTCAGTTCAACAATGTTCATACCAAGTATTAGAACAAACATAAGTGTTGACGACAAACATTCAATTCAACAATGTACATACCAAGTATTAGAACAAACATAAGTGTTGAAGATAAACATTCAGTTCAACAATGTACATACCAAGTATTAGAACAAACATAAGTGTTGACGACAAACATTCAGTTCAACAATGTACATACCAAGTATTAGAACAAACATAAGTGTTGACGACAAACATTCAATTCAACAATGTTCATACCAAGTATTAGAACAAACATAAGTGTTGACGACAAACATTCAGTTCAACAATGTACATACCAAGTATTAGAACAAACATAAGTGTTGACGACAAACATTCAATTCAACAATGTTCATACCAAGTATTAGAACAAACATAAGTGTTGACGACAAACATTCAGTTCAACAATGTTCATACCAAGTATTAGAACAAACATAAGTGTTGACGACAAACATTCAATTCAACAATGTACATACCAAGTATTAGAACAAACATAAGTGTTGACGACAAACATTCAATTCAACAATGATCCCATCTGGAAAGCTTAACCATAAAGCACATCCCACAACTTGCACGTGCCCCACGCTGTAGCGCTACACACACACACACACACACGTCATTCCTGATTTGGAAACTTTCAAAGAAGGCTGATTTATCTCTGTGAACCATTGTGTCTGTCAGTCTCGTTGATTCTGCTTATCACACAATTGTGATTTGCTTCATTTCATTTATTGTTTGTGTATGAACAAGCGATGTGACGTCTGCAACGCGCGGGGGCTCTACAGGTTGTTGGCAACATCCTAGCACCCAGTATGAATGTCACGAACAATCCCAGACCTCCCAGGCCTGGGACATGATAGCGAGACGTGTGCTCAGTTCTTAATGTTGCCATAACACAACAAGAAAATAGTGAATCAGTATCACAACTGAAAAGAAATAAAGCATCAAGTGAAGACTTTGTAGAAAACGAATATATAATTGACTCAATAGATATATTTCTCCCATTTTTTAGAGAAACTATTTAATGTCGTACTTGACACAGGTGAAGTTCCCGATTCATGGTTAATTCGGGTCATTAAACCTATCTATAAGGGTGAAGGTGACTCGTGTGATCCCAGTTCGTATAGACCCATTACAATTTTGAGCTGTCTGGGAAAACTTTTTACAAGTATACTTAACTGTAGATTATCCAGATTTTTAAACATTAAATCGAATGCTTTAAGTACGCAGTCAAGTGGTAAATCATTGTTTCTTGCCATTTTCAATAACAAAAACATACATTTCTTAGCTTGTGTGGCCAGAACACTTATACCAAATGTCAATTTTCTATTTTTGTGAAAGTTAAAACCTAGATATTTATAATTATCAACTATTTCAATTTCTTCTTTGCCATAGTAAAATTATAGCTTATTTACTCTACACTTACCACTTCCAAAAATAACAATTTTAGTTTTATCACTTTTTACAGTTAGTTTCCATTTCTTACAATATACATGAAAACAATCCAGGGACCTCTGCAGGGCTGACGCTGAAGTAGCAAATAGCACTGTATCGTCTGCATATAACAGAACAAGTAGTTGTAGACAAACGAAATGCAAATCATGTTTGCTGGATATATCAACACCATTACAATCGCATTTTTTGAGCCAGGATTCTAAATCATTTATAAAGATAGAAAACAATAACGGAGAACAATTTTCTCCCTGTCGGACCCCCGAAAAACTTGGGAAAAACGCAGATTTTTCATGATTAAACTCGATACAGGATTTTATATTGGAATACATATTTTGTACTAATGTAAAGAATTTTCCTTGGTACATGTTAAACTAGATATACTTGAAAATATACATACCAAGTTTTTAAAATTAGCCTCTGGTCTCAGAATGTCCACACCGAATTATTTCTTATATGGTGAATTTGGAAGATTTCCTATCAGCATCCATGTTTCTAAAATAATTATTAGTTATTGGTATAAACTCAACACGCCCCTGTCTCACCTCAAGTTATCCTCAGTACTGTACAACTTCATGTCTTTACATAGTGTGTTAAATAAATCATTCTTATTCTTGGCTTAAGTTTGTTGAAAATACCCTTAACTCATGTGGGCTAAGTAATGTTTATATGTTCCCAGGTAATTTTAACAGAACATGGCTGCTTAATAAAGTAGAAACTACACTAAAAGATCACTTTTACCAAGTGTGGAGGAATGCAATAGAAGTAAGTCCCAAGGGACAATATTATAAACACATTAAGACCCTACCATCACTTGATTCCTTTATCTTATTGCCCAAATATATTTACTACCCAATTTTAAAATTTACAACATCCAATCATTGTTTACCTATTGAGACAGGGCGTTGGAATAATACTCCAAGGGAATTTAGAACTTGTAAATTGTGTGACTCTCCGACAATTGCAGACGAGTTTCATTATATATTTCGTTATCCTGCTTTTGATGAAAATAGAAAAAGATTTATTTCAACAAAACTAACCAAATTTTCAAATATGGTATCTAATAGACGGTTGTTTACATCATCAGATTTCACTGTTTTAAGAAACTTTATAAATTTATAAATGTTATCTTCTCTGTAATATCAAAACTTAGTTAATAGACATGCTTATTATATCTACAACCGTTTACCTACAATATTTTGTTTTAGTCCGCCGCCATTTTGACTGCTTGTATATGATGATTGACATGTAAAATGTACTCTTATACCACCATGCGTGGTTCTCTGGAGAATAAAGTGAAGTGACAGTTACGTGCGTCAACGTCATGCCGCCGACTAATACCACCATGCGTGGTTCTCTGGAGAATAAAGTGAAGTGACAGTTACGAGCGTCAACGTCAGGCCGCCGACTAATACCACCATGCGTGGTTCTCTGGAGAATAAAGTGAAGTGACTGCTTGTATGTGATGATTGACATGTAAAATGTACTCTAATACCACCATGCGTGGTTCTCTGGAGAATAAAGTGAAGTGACAGTTACGTGGGTCAACGTCAGGCCGCCGACTAATACCACCATGCGTGGTTCTCTGGAGAATAAAGTGAAGTGACTGCTTGTATATGATGATTGACATGTAAAATGTACTCCAATACCACCATGCGTGGTTCTCTGGAGAATAAAGTGAAGTGACAGTTACGTGCGTCAACGTCAGGCCGCCGACTAATACCACCATGCGTGGTTCTCTGGAGAATAAAGTGAAGTGACTGCTTGTATATGATGATTGACGTGTAAAATGTACTCCAATACCACCATGCGTGGTTCTCTGGAGAATAAAGTGAAGTGAAGTGACTGCTTGTATATGATGATTGGCATGTAAAATGTACTCCAATACCACCATGCGTGGTTCTCTGGAGAATAAAGTGAAGTGAAGTGACTGCTTGTATGTGATGATTGACATGTAAAATGAACTCTAATACCACCATGCGTGGTTCTCTGGAGAATAGAGTGAAGTGAAGTGACTGCTTGTATGTGATGATTGACATGTAAAATGTACTCTAATACCACCATGCGTGGTTCTCTGGAGAATAAAGTGAAGTGACAGTTACGTGCGTCAACGTCAGGCCGCCGACTAATACCACCATGCGTGGTTCTCTGGAGAATAAAGTGAAGTGACAGTTAAGTGCGTCAACGTCAGGCCGCCGACTAATACCACCATGCGTGGTTCTCTGGAGAATAAAGTGAAGTGAAGTGACTGCTTGTATATAATGATTGACATGTTAAATGTACTCTAATACCACCATGCGTGGTTCTCTGGAGAATAAAGTGAAATGACAGTTACGTGCGTCAACGTCATGCCGCTGACTAATACCACCATGCGTGGTTCTCTGGAGAATAAAGTGAAGTGACTGCTTGTATATAATGATTGACATGTAAAATGTACTCTAATACCACCATGCGTGGTTCTCTGGAGAATAAAGTGAAGTGACAGTTACGTGCGTCAACGTCAGGCCGCCGACTAATACCACCATGCGTGGTTCTCTGGAGAATAAAGTGAAGTGAATTGACTGCTTGTATATAATGATTGACATGTAAAATGTACTCTAATACCACCATGCGTGGTTCTCTGGAGAATAAAGTGAAGTGACAGTTACGTGCGTCAACGTCAGGCCGCCGACTAATACCACCATGCGTGGTTCTCTGGAGAATAAAGTGAAGTGACTGCTTGTATATGATGATTGACGTGTAAAATGTACTCCAATACCACCATGCGTGGTTCTCTGGAGAATAAAGTGAAGTGAAGTGACTGCTTGTATATGATGATTGGCATGTAAAATGTACTCCAATACCACCATGCGTGGTTCTCTGGAGAATAAAGTGAAGTGAAGTGACTGCTTGTATGTGATGATTGACATGTAAAATGAACTCTAATACCACCATGCGTGGTTCTCTGGAGAATAAAGTGAAGTGAAGTGACTGCTTGTATGTGATGATTGACATGTAAAATGTACTCTAATACCACCATGCGTGGTTCTCTGGAGAATAAAGTGAAGTGACAGTTACGTGCGTCAACGTCATGCCGCCGACTAATACCACCATGCGTGGTTCTCTGGAGAATGAAGTGAAGTGAAGTGACTGCTTGTATATAATGATTGACATGTAAAATGTACTCTAATACCACCATGCGTGGTTCTCTGGAGAATAAAGTGAAGTGACAGTTACGTGCGTCAACGTCATGCCGCCGACTAATACCACCATGCGTGGTTCTCTGGAGAATAAAGTGAAGTGAATTGACTGCTTGTATATAATGATTGACATGTAAAATGTACTCTAATACCACCATGCGTGGTTCTCTGGAGAATAAAGTGAAGTGACAGTTACGTGCGTCAACGTCAGGCCGCCGACTAATACCACCATGCGTGGTTCTCTGGAGAATAAAGTGAAGTGACTGCTTGTATATGATGATTGACGTGTAAAATGTACTCCAATACCACCATGCGTGGTTCTCTGGAGAATAAAGTGAAGTGAAGTGACTGCTTGTATATGATGATTGGCATGTAAAATGTACTCCAATACCACCATGCGTGGTTCTCTGGAGAATAAAGTGAAGTGAAGTGACTGCTTGTATGTGATGATTGACATGTAAAATGAACTCTAATACCACCATGCGTGGTTCTCTGGAGAATAAAGTGAAGTGAAGTGACTGCTTGTATGTGATGATTGACATGTAAAATGTACTCTAATACCACCATGCGTGGTTCTCTGGAGAATAAAGTGAAGTGACAGTTACGTGCGTCAACGTCAGGCCGCCGACTAATACCACCATGCGTGGTTCTCTGGAGAATGAAGTGAAGTGAAGTGACTGCTTGTATATGATGATTGACATGTAAAATGTACTCTAATACCACCATGCGTGGTTCTCTGGAGAATAAAGTGAAGTGACAGTTACGTGCGTCAACGTCATGCCGCTGACTAATACCACCATGCGTGGTTCTCTGGAGAATAGAGTGAAGTGAAGTGACTGCTTGTATGTGATGATTGACATGTAAAATGTACTCTAATACCACCATGCGTGGTTCTCTGGAGAATAAAGTGAAGTGACAGTTACGTGCGTCAACGTCAGGCCGCCGACTAATACCACCATGCGTGGTTCTCTGGAGAATAAAGTGAAGTGACAGTTAAGTGCGTCAACGTCAGGCCGCCGACTAATACCACCATGCGTGGTTCTCTGGAGAATAAAGTGAAGTGAAGTGACTGCTTGTATATAATGATTGACATGTAAAATGTACTCTAATACCACCATGCGTGGTTCTCTGGAGAATAAAGTGAAGTGACAGTTACGTGCGTCAACGTCATGCCGCCGACTAATACCACCATGCGTGGTTCTCTGGAGAATAAAGTGAAGTGACAGTTACGTGCGTCAACGTCATGCCGCCGACTAATACCACCATGCGTGGTTCTCTGGAGAATGAAGTGAAGTGAAGTGACTGCTTGTATATAATGATTGACATGTAAAATGTACTCTAATACCACCATGCGTGGTTCTCTGGAGAATAAAGTGAAGTGACAGTTACGTGCGTCAACGTCATGCCGCCGACTAATACCACCATGCGTGGTTCTCTGGAGAATAAAGTGAAGTGAATTGACTGCTTGTATATAATGATTGACATGTAAAATGTACTCTAATACCACCATGCGTGGTTCTCTGGAGAATAAAGTGAAGTGACAGTTACGTGCGTCAACGTCAGGCCGCCGACTAATACCACCATGCGTGGTTCTCTGGAGAATAAAGTGAAGTGACTGCTTGTATATGATGATTGACGTGTAAAATGTACTCCAATACCACCATGCGTGGTTCTCTGGAGAATAAAGTGAAGTGAAGTGACTGCTTGTATATGATGATTGGCATGTAAAATGTACTCCAATACCACCATGCGTGGTTCTCTGGAGAATAAAGTGAAGTGAAGTGACTGCTTGTATGTGATGATTGACATGTAAAATGAACTCTAATACCACCATGCGTGGTTCTCTGGAGAATAAAGTGAAGTGAAGTGACTGCTTGTATGTGATGATTGACATGTAAAATGTACTCTAATACCACCATGCGTGGTTCTCTGGAGAATAAAGTGAAGTGACAGTTACGTGCGTCAACGTCAGGCCGCCGACTAATACCACCATGCGTGGTTCTCTGGAGAATGAAGTGAAGTGAAGTGACTGCTTGTATATGATGATTGACATGTAAAATGTACTCTAATACCACCATGCGTGGTTCTCTGGAGAATAAAGTGAAGTGACAGTTACGTGCGTCAACGTCATGCCGCCGACTAATACCACCATGCGTGGTTCTCTGGAGAATAAAGTGAAGTGACAGTTACGTGCGTCAACGTCATGCCGCCGACTAATACCACCATGCGTGGTTCTCTGGAGAATAAAGTGAAGTGACAGTTACGTGCGTCAACGTCAGGCCGCCGACTAATACCACCATGCGTGGTTCTCTGGAGAATAAAGTGTAGTGACTGCTTGTATGTGATGATTGACATGTAAAATGTACTCTAATACCACCATGCGTGGTTCTCTGGAGAATAAAGTGAAGTGACAGTTACGTGCGTCAACGTCATGCCGCCGACTAATACCACCATGCGTGGTTCTCTGGAGAATAAAGTGAAGTGACAGTTACGTGCGTCAACGTCATGCCGCCGACTAATACCACCATGCGTGGTTCTCTGGAGAATAAAGTGAAGTGACAGTTACGTGCGTCAACGTCAGGCCGCCGACTAATACCACCATGCGTGGTTCTCTGGAGAATAAAGTGTAGTGACTGCTTGTATGTGATGATTGACATGTAAAATGTACTCTAATACCACCATGCGTGGTTCTCTGGAGAATAAAGTGAAGTGACAGTTACGTGCGTCAACGTCATGCCGCCCACTAATACCACCATGCGTGGTTCTCTGGAGAATAAAGTGAAGTGACAGTTACGTGCGTCAACGTCAGGCCGCCGACTAATACCACCATGCGTGGTTCTCTGGAGAATAAAGTGAAGTGAAGTGACTGCTTGTATATAATGATTGACATGTAAAATGTACTCTAATACCACCATGCGTGGTTCTCTGGAGAATAAAGTGAAATGACAGTTACGTGCGTCAACGTCAGGCCGCCGACTAATACCACCATGCGTGGTTCTCTGGAGAATAAAGTGAAGTGACAGTTACGTGCGTCAACGTCAGGCCGCCGACTAATACCGCCATGCGTGGTTCTCTGGAGAATAAAGTGAAGTGACTGCTTGTATATAATGATTGACATGTAAAATGTACTCTAATACCACCATGCGTGGTTCTCTGGAGAATAAAGTGAAGTGACAGTTACGTGCGTCAACGTCAGGCCGCCGACTAATACCACCATGCGTGGTTCTCTGGAGAATAAAGTGAAGTGAATTGACTGCTTGTATAGAATGATTGACATGTAAAATGTACTCTAATACCACCATGCGTGGTTCTCTGGAGAATAAAGTGAAGTGACAGTTACGTGCGTCAACGTCAGGCCGCCGACTAATACCACCATGCGTGGTTCTCTGGAGAATAAAGTGAAGTGACAGTTAAGTGCGTCAACGTCAGGCCGCCGACTAATACCACCATGCGTGGTTCTCTGGAGAATAAAGTGAAGTGACAGTTACGTGCGTCAACGTCAGGCCGCCGACTAATACCACCATGCGTGGTTCTCTGGAGAATAAAGTGAAGTGAAGTGACTGCTTGTATATAATGATTGACATGTTAAATGTACTCTAATACCACCATGCGTGGTTCTCCGGAGAATAAAGTGAAATGACAGTTACGTGCGTCAACGTCATGCCGCCGACTAATACCACCATGCGTGGTTCTCTGGAGAATAAAGTGAAGTGACTGCTTGTATATAATGATTGACATGTAAAATGTACTCTAATACCACCATGCGTGGTTCTCTGGAGAATAAAGTGAAGTGACAGTTACGTGCGTCAACGTCAGGCCGCCGACTAATACCACCATGCGTGGTTCTCTGGAGAATAAAGTGAAGTGAAGTGACTGCTTGTATGTGATGATTGGAATGTAAAATGTACTTTAATACCACCATGCGTGATTCTCTGGAGAATAAAGTGAAGTGACAGTTAAGTGCGTCAACGTCAGGCCGCCGACTAATACCACCATGCGTGGTTCTCTGGAGAATAAAGTGAAGTGACAGTTAAGTGCGTCAACGTCAGGCCGCCGACTAATACCACCATGCGTGGTTCTCTGGAGAATAAAGTGAAGTGACAGTTACGTGCGTCAACGTCAGGCCGGCGACTAATACCACCATGCGTGGTTCTCTGGAGAATAAAGTGAAGTGACAGTTACGTGCGTCAACGTCAGGCCGCCGACCACGCTGGCTGAACTTGGCCAGGCGCTGCAAGAGGAGCTGGACAGAATTAACACAAGGATTGACGTTCACTTTGTGTGTGAACATTGGAGTGTAAACCTCCATTGCATGAGGGCCAAGCCCCGCCCTTCATACCGCTCATACTCCAATGAACCTCCATAGCATGAGGGCCAAGCCCCGCCCTTCATACAGCTCATACTCCAATGAACCTCCATAGCATGAGGACCAAGCCCCGCCCTTCATACCGCTCATACTCCAATGAACCTCCATAGCATGAGGGCCAAGCCCCGCCCTTCATACCGCTCATACTCCAATGAACCTCCATAGCATGAGGGCCAAGCCCCGCCCTTCATACCGCTCATACTCCAATGAACCTCCATAGCATGAGGACCAAGCCCCGCCCTTCATACAGCTCATACTCCAATGAACCTCCATAGCATGAGGGCCAAGCCCCGCCCTTCATACCGCTCATACTCCAATGAACCTCCATAGCATGAGGGCCAAGCCCCGCCCTTCATACAGCTCATACTCCAATGAACCTCCATAGCATGAGGGCCAAGCCCCGCCCTTCATACCGCTCATACTCCAATGAACCTCCATAGCATGAGGGCCAAGCCCCGCCCTTCATACAGCTCATACTCCAATGAACCTCCATAGCATGAGGACCAAGCCCCGCCCTTCATACCGCTCATACTCCAATGAACCTCCATAGCATGAGGGCCAAGCCCCGCCCTTCATACCGCTCATACTCCAATGAACCTCCATAGCATGAGGGCCAAGCCCCGCCCTTCATACCGCTCATACTCCAATGAACCTCCATAGCATGAGGACCAAGCCCCGCCCTTCATACAGCTCATACTCCAATGAACCTCCATAGCATGAGGACCAAGCCCCGCCCTTCATACCGCTCATACTCCAATGAACCTCCATAGCATGAGGACCAAGCCCCGCCCTTCATACAGCTCATACTTTAATGAACCTCCATAGCAAGAGGACCAAGCCCCGCCCTTCATACAGCTCATACTCCAATGAACCTCCATAGCATGAGGACCAAGCCCCGCCCTTCATACCGCTCATACTCCAATGAACCTCCATAGCATGAGGGCCAAGCCCCGCCCTTCATACAGCTCATACTCCAATGAAATTACAAAAAGTGAAAGTCGATTAACACGGAATAAAATAGTGTCACGTGTCGATTCCCAAATTGAAACAATATGTTTACCCAGAAATTTGTAAAAGACTTCAGGGAAAAACCAAGAAACAACAAACAAATGGTATACAATAAACACATGTATAAAAAAAATCACTAGGTTTACAAATCAATACAAGTTACTGCACAACAATTATAATGGCAATATACAAAATATTGGTAGTACAATATTCAAAATGTAATAGGATGACAGTGGTCAGTATCATATACACAAATACAGTGACGATAGCAACGGTCAGTGATAGTAGTATATTCATTCAGCGGCGACGGAGGTCAAACGTCCGAGAAGGCCAGGGCAGGGAATTTGGGGTGATGAGGGATCATCACACGAATGCTGGTCATGATGTGATAAAATATGCGAGATACGAGAGGCATGCTCTTGAAACAATGTAATACATTACAATCATTGTTTAACAACAAACAGAAACAATGTAATACATAACAATCATTGTTTAACAACAAAATACACCGCCAAATAACAATAGTTCATCAAAAGGAGCGATTTTGCTCAAAGTGCTCTTCAGGAACATCTGTTGCAGTTTGGTTACATCAAATGGATTCAAATACTATAATCTTTAGATGAAAAATGTCTTTTAAGAAGTGCCCCAGTTAGTCGGGCCCAGCACGCCGTTATACATTCACATCAAATACAGATCGTCAAAAAGACCGAGACGAAAAACGTGATGGGAGATTTCCGAAGTTGTTCACGAGCTTGTGGCGATTACAAGTATTAATCATCATGGCCGATCATTTAAAGGTGATTACAATGATGTATCAAATATATACTTAAGTAAATGTATTGAAATTTCTTTGCTTTAGACTGCCACGTGTCAGTCTAGACATGTATCGAGTCGCAGTTGAACACTATGACTAAACCCGATTCATGCCGAAATTTTAAATTTAAGAATAAAGGGTCTAAATCAGAAACAATGCTTCATTTATTTATTCCTGCCAGGGATTTCTCAGGCTTTTTCACAGGAATGTGGAAGTAGTCCGTCAGTAGTTACGTCATGTCAAGAATATAGTCGCGTTAATGTCAGTTTCTCGGTCATGTGACGGACCTGTCGTTCAGTGGAAAAGCCTTATATAGTGTAAACTTCACATTAAACAAACATAAATAAGTGAATATTCAGTTATTAAAGACAGTAAGAATGAACATTGATGAGTTTTTGTCATGCCACGTCTTTTGTTACAATCATAAGAACTGAAACTTCACAGGACGTTCGAGTTCGTCACCAATGACCAACCATTTTGACATATTTAATGCCCTAACTCACAGCAACCATATTGACATATTTAATGCCCTTACTCACAGCAACCATATTGACATATTTAATGCCTTTACTCACAGCAACCATACTGACATATTTAATGCCCTTACTCACAGCAACCATATTGACATATTTAATGCCTTTACTCACAGCAACCATATTGACATATTTAATGCCTTTACTCACAGCAACCATATTGACATATTTAATGCCTTTACTCACAGCAACCATATTGACATATTTAATGCCTTTACTCACAGCAACCATATTGACATATTTAATGCCTTTACTCACAGCAACCATATTGACATATTTAATGCCTTTACTCACAGCAACCATATTGACATATTTAATGCCTTTACTCACAGCAACCATATTGACATATTTAATGCCCTTACTCACAGCAACCATATTGACATATTTAATGCCTTTACTCACAGCAACCATATTGACATATTTAATGCCCTTACTCACAGCAACCATATTGACATATTTAATGCCTTTACTCACAGCAACCATATTGACATATTTAATGCCCTTACTCACAGCAACCATATTGACATATTTAATGCCCTTACTCACAGCAACCATATTGACATATTTAATGCCTTTACTCACAGCAACCATATTGACATATTTAATGCCCTTACTCACAGCAACCATATTGACATATTTAATGCCTTTACTCACAGCAACCATATTGACATATTTAATGCCCTTACTCACAGCAACCATATTGACATATTTAATGCCCTTACTCACAGCAACCATATTGACATATTTAATGCCCTTACTCACAGCAACCATATTGACATATTTAATGCCTTTACTCACAGCAACCATATTGACATATTTAATGCCTTTACTCACAGCAACCATATTGACATATTTAATGCCTTTACTCACAGCAACCATATTGACATATTTAATGCCCTTACTCACAGTAACCATATTGACATATTTAATGCCTTTACTCACAGCAATCATATTGACATATTTAATGCCCTTACTCACAGCAACCATATTGACATATTTAATGCCCTTACTCACAGCAACCATATTGACATATTTAATGCCCTTACTCACAGCAACCGTATTGACATATTTAATGCCTTTACTCACAGCAACCATATTGACATATTTAATGCCTTTACTCACAGCAACCATATTGACATATTTAATGCCCTTACTCACAGCAACCATATTGACATATTTAATGCCTTTACTCACAGCAACCATATTGACATATTTAATGCCTTTACTCACAGCAACCATATTGACATATTTAATGCCCTTACTAACAGCAACCATATTGACATATTTAATGCCCTAACTCACAGCAACCATATTGACATATTTAATGCCCTTACTCACAGCAACCATATTGACATATTTAATGCCTTACTCACAGCAACCATATTGACATATTTAATGCCTTTACTCACAGCAACCATATTGACATATTTAATGCCCTTACTCACAGCAACCATATTGACATATTTAATGCCCTTACTCACAGCAACCATTTTGACATATTTAATGCCTTTACTCACAGCAACCATATTGACATATTTAATGCCCTTACTAACAGCAACCATATTGACATATTTAATGCCCTAACTCACAGCAACCATATTGACATATTTAATGCCCTTACTCACAGCAACCATATTGACATATTTAATGCCCTTTACTCACAGCAACCATATTGACATATTTAATGCCCTAACTCACAGCAACCATATTGACATATTTAATGCCTTTACTCAGCAACCATATTGACATATTTAATGCCTTTACTCACAGCAACCATATTGACATATTTAATGCCCTTACTCACAGCAACCATATTGACATATTTAATGCCTTTACTCACAGCAACCATATTGACATATTTAATGCCCTTACTCACAGCAACCATATTGACATATTTAATGCCCTTACTCACAGCAACCATATTGGACATATTTAATGCCCTTACTCACAGCAACCACATTGACATATTTAATGCCCTTACTAACAGCAACCATATTGACATATTTAATGCCCTAACTCACAGCAACCATATTGACATATTTAATGCCCTTACTCACAGCAACCATATTGACATATTTAATGCCTTTACTCACAGCAACCATATTGACATATTTAATGCCCTAACTCACAGCAACCATATTGACATATTTAATGCCTTTACTCACAGCAACCATATTGACATATTTAATGCCTTTACTCACAGCAACCATATTGGCATATTTAATGCCCTTACTCACAGCAACCCATGACATATTTAATGCCTTACTCACAGCAACCATATTGACATATTTAATGCCCTTACTCACAGCAACCATATTGACATATTTAATGCCCTTACTCACAGCAACCATATTGACATATTTAATGCCCTTACTCACAGCAACCATATTGACATATTCCTACCATTTG
>NW_025964082.1:0-33528 GCF_023055435.1 Haliotis rufescens
CCTCCAGGTCAAGGTCTACCCGCATGCAAAGTTTCAATGCGCTGCGACAACTTTGACATCCGAGTGGCATTTGAGTGGCCAGTGGTTAGGGTTAGGCACATTTCCGACCAAAAAGGTCAAATCATCGTAGGACTCTCAGACCTTGCAGGACGACTCCTTAGGTCAAATGGAGCATACTCAACGAAACATTTTTCGATTTGGAGCCAATGTTAGGGTTACATAATGGAGCCCATAGCTCCGCTCACAGAGGTGATCTGGGGTCAAGGACGGTGGAAACGTGACCTCCAGGTCAAGGTCTACCCGCATGCAAAGTTTCAATGCGCTGCGACAACTTTGACATCCGAGTGGCATTTGAGTGGCCAGTGGTTAGGGTTAGGCACATTTCCGACCAAAAAGGTCAAATCATCGTAGGACTCTCAGACCTTGCAGGACGACTCCTTAGGTCAAATGGAGCATACTCAACGAAACATTTTTCGATTTGGAGCCAATGTTAGGGTTACATAATGGAGCCCATAGCTCCGCTCACAGAGGTGATCTGGGGTCAAGGACGGTGGAAACGTGACCTCCAGGTCAAGGTCTACCCGCATGCAAAGTTTCAATGCGCTGCGACAACTTTGACATCCGAGTGGCATTTGAGTGGCCAGTGGTTAGGGTTAGGCACATTTCCGACCAAAAAGGTCAAATCATCGTAGGACTCTAGACCTTGCAGGACGACTCCTTAGGTCAAATGGAGCATACTCAACGAAACATTTTTCGATTTGGAGCCAATGTTAGGGTTACATAATGGAGCCCATAGCTCCGCTCACAGAGGTGATCTGGGGTCAAGGACGGTGGAAACGTGACCTCCAGGTCAAGGTCTACCCGCATGCAAAGTTTCAATGCGCTGCGACAACTTTGACATCCGAGTGGCATTTGAGTGGCCAGTGGTTAGGGTTAGGCACATTTCCGACCAAAAAGGTCAAATCATCGTAGGACTCTCAGACCTTGCAGGACGACTCCTTAGGTCAAATGGAGCATACTCAACGAAACATTTTTCGATTTGGAGCCAATGTTAGGGTTACATAATGGAGCCCATAGCTCCGCTCACAGAGGTGATCTGGGGTCAAGGACGGTGGAAACGTGACCTCCAGGTCAAGGTCTACCCGCATGCAAAGTTTCAATGCGCTGCGACAACTTTGACATCCGAGTGGCATTTGAGTGGCCAGTGGTTAGGGTTAGGCACATTTCCGACCAAAAAGGTCAAATCATCGTAGGACTCTCAGACCTTGCAGGACGACTCCTTAGGTCAAATGGAGCATACTCAACGAAACATTTTTCGATTTGGAGCCAATGTTAGGGTTACATAATGGAGCCCATAGCTCCGCTCACAGAGGTGATCTGGGGTCAAGGACGGTGGAAACGTGACCTCCAGGTCAAGGTCTACCCGCATGCAAAGTTTCAATGCGCTGCGACAACTTTGACATCCGAGTGGCATTTGAGTGGCCAGTGGTTAGGGTTAGGCACATTTCCGACCAAAAAGGTCAAATCATCGTAGGACTCTCAGACCTTGCAGGACGACTCCTTAGGTCAAATGGAGCATACTCAACGAAACATTTTTCGATTTGGAGCCAATGTTAGGGTTACATAATGGAGCCCATAGCTCCGCTCACAGAGGTGATCTGGGGTCAAGGACGGTGGAAACGTGACCTCCAGGTCAAGGTCTACCCGCATGCAAAGTTTCAATGCGCTGCGACAACTTTGACATCCGAGTGGCATTTGAGTGGCCAGTGGTTAGGGTTAGGCACATTTCCGACCAAAAAGGTCAAATCATCGTAGGACTCTCAGACCTTGCAGGACGACTCCTTAGGTCAAATGGAGCATACTCAACGAAACATTTTTCGATTTGGAGCCAATGTTAGGGTTACATAATGGAGCCCATAGCTCCGCTCACAGAGGTGATCTGGGGTCAAGGACGGTGGAAACGTGACCTCCAGGTCAAGGTCTACCCGCATGCAAAGTTTCAATGCGCTGCGACAACTTTGACATCCGAGTGGCATTTGAGTGGCCAGTGGTTAGGGTTAGGCACATTTCCGACCAAAAAGGTCAAATCATCGTAGGACTCTCAGACCTTGCAGGACGACTCCTTAGGTCAAATGGAGCATACTCAACGAAACATTTTTCGATTTGGAGCCAATGTTAGGGTTACATAATGGAGCCCATAGCTCCGCTCACAGAGGTGATCTGGGGTCAAGGACGGTGGAAACGTGACCTCCAGGTCAAGGTCTACCCGCATGCAAAGTTTCAATGCGCTGCGACAACTTTGACATCCGAGTGGCATTTGAGTGGCCAGTGGTTAGGGTTAGGCACATTTCCGACCAAAAAGGTCAAATCATCGTAGGACTCTCAGACCTTGCAGGACGACTCCTTAGGTCAAATGGAGCATACTCAACGAAACATTTTTCGATTTGGAGCCAATGTTAGGGTTACATAATGGAGCCCATAGCTCCGCTCACAGAGGTGATCTGGGGTCAAGGACGGTGGAAACGTGACCTCCAGGTCAAGGTCTACCCGCATGCAAAGTTTCAATGCGCTGCGACAACTTTGACATCCGAGTGGCATTTGAGTGGCCAGTGGTTAGGGTTAGGCACATTTCCGACCAAAAAGGTCAAATCATCGTAGGACTCTCAGACCTTGCAGGACGACTCCTTAGGTCAAATGGAGCATACTCAACGAAACATTTTTCGATTTGGAGCCAATGTTAGGGTTACATAATGGAGCCCATAGCTCCGCTCACAGAGGTGATCTGGGGTCAAGGACGGTGGAAACGTGACCTCCAGGTCAAGGTCTACCCGCATGCAAAGTTTCAATGCGCTGCGACAACTTTGACATCCGAGTGGCATTTGAGTGGCCAGTGGTTAGGGTTAGGCACATTTCCGACCAAAAAGGTCAAATCATCGTAGGACTCTCAGACCTTGCAGGACGACTCCTTAGGTCAAATGGAGCATACTCAACGAAACATTTTTCGATTTGGAGCCAATGTTAGGGTTACATAATGGAGCCCATAGCTCCGCTCACAGAGGTGATCTGGGGTCAAGGACGGTGGAAACGTGACCTCCAGGTCAAGGTCTACCCGCATGCAAAGTTTCAATGCGCTGCGACAACTTTGACATCCGAGTGGCATTTGAGTGGCCAGTGGTTAGGGTTAGGCACATTTCCGACCAAAAAGGTCAAATCATCGTAGGACTCTCAGACCTTGCAGGACGACTCCTTAGGTCAAATGGAGCATACTCAACGAAACATTTTTCGATTTGGAGCCAATGTTAGGGTTACATAATGGAGCCCATAGCTCCGCTCACAGAGGTGATCTGGGGTCAAGGACGGTGGAAACGTGACCTCCAGGTCAAGGTCTACCCGCATGCAAAGTTTCAATGCGCTGCGACAACTTTGACATCCGAGTGGCATTTGAGTGGCCAGTGGTTAGGGTTAGGCACATTTCCGACCAAAAAGGTCAAATCATCGTAGGACTCTCAGACCTTGCAGGACGACTCCTTAGGTCAAATGGAGCATACTCAACGAAACATTTTTCGATTTGGAGCCAATGTTAGGGTTACATAATGGAGCCCATAGCTCCGCTCACAGAGGTGATCTGGGGTCAAGGACGGTGGAAACGTGACCTCCAGGTCAAGGTCTACCCGCATGCAAAGTTTCAATGCGCTGCGACAACTTTGACATCCGAGTGGCATTTGAGTGGCCAGTGGTTAGGGTTAGGCACATTTCCGACCAAAAAGGTCAAATCATCGTAGGACTCTCAGACCTTGCAGGACGACTCCTTAGGTCAAATGGAGCATACTCAACGAAACATTTTTCGATTTGGAGCCAATGTTAGGGTTACATAATGGAGCCCATAGCTCCGCTCACAGAGGTGATCTGGGGTCAAGGACGGTGGAAACGTGACCTCCAGGTCAAGGTCTACCCGCATGCAAAGTTTCAATGCGCTGCGACAACTTTGACATCCGAGTGGCATTTGAGTGGCCAGTGGTTAGGGTTAGGCACATTTCCGACCAAAAAGGTCAAATCATCGTAGGACTCTCAGACCTTGCAGGACGACTCCTTAGGTCAAATGGAGCATACTCAACGAAACATTTTTCGATTTGGAGCCAATGTTAGGGTTACATAATGGAGCCCATAGCTCCGCTCACAGAGGTGATCTGGGGTCAAGGACGGTGGAAACGTGACCTCCAGGTCAAGGTCTACCCGCATGCAAAGTTTCAATGCGCTGCGACAACTTTGACATCCGAGTGGCATTTGAGTGGCCAGTGGTTAGGGTTAGGCACATTTCCGACCAAAAAGGTCAAATCATCGTAGGACTCTCAGACCTTGCAGGACGACTCCTTAGGTCAAATGGAGCATACTCAACGAAACATTTTTCGATTTGGAGCCAATGTTAGGGTTACATAATGGAGCCCATAGCTCCGCTCACAGAGGTGATCTGGGGTCAAGGACGGTGGAAACGTGACCTCCAGGTCAAGGTCTACCCGCATGCAAAGTTTCAATGCGCTGCGACAACTTTGACATCCGAGTGGCATTTGAGTGGCCAGTGGTTAGGGTTAGGCACATTTCCGACCAAAAAGGTCAAATCATCGTAGGACTCTCAGACCTTGCAGGACGACTCCTTAGGTCAAATGGAGCATACTCAACGAAACATTTTTCGATTTGGAGCCAATGTTAGGGTTACATAATGGAGCCCATAGCTCCGCTCACAGAGGTGATCTGGGGTCAAGGACGGTGGAAACGTGACCTCCAGGTCAAGGTCTACCCGCATGCAAAGTTTCAATGCGCTGCGACAACTTTGACATCCGAGTGGCATTTGAAGTGGCCAGTGGTTAGGGTTAGGCACATTTCCGACCAAAAAGGTCAAATCATCGTAGGACTCTCAGACCTTGCAGGACGACTCCTTAGGTCAAATGGAGCATACTCAACGAAACATTTTTCGATTTGGAGCCAATGTTAGGGTTACATAATGGAGCCCATAGCTCCGCTCACAGAGGTGATCTGGGGTCAAGGACGGTGGAAACGTGACCTCCAGGTCAAGGTCTACCCGCATGCAAAGTTTCAATGCGCTGCGACAACTTTGACATCCGAGTGGCATTTGAGTGGCCAGTGGTTAGGGTTAGGCACATTTCCGACCAAAAAGGTCAAATCATCGTAGGACTCTCAGACCTTGCAGGACGACTCCTTAGGTCAAATGGAGCATACTCAACGAAACATTTTTCGATTTGGAGCCAATGTTAGGGTTACATAATGGAGCCCATAGCTCCGCTCACAGAGGTGATCTGGGGTCAAGGACGGTGGAAACGTGACCTCCAGGTCAAGGTCTACCCGCATGCAAAGTTTCAATGCGCTGCGACAACTTTGACATCCGAGTGGCATTTGAGTGGCCAGTGGTTAGGGTTAGGCACATTTCCGACCAAAAAGGTCAAATCATCGTAGGACTCTCAGACCTTGCAGGACGACTCCTTAGGTCAAATGGAGCATACTCAACGAAACATTTTTCGATTTGGAGCCAATGTTAGGGTTACATAATGGAGCCCATAGCTCCGCTCACAGAGGTGATCTGGGGTCAAGGACGGTGGAAACGTGACCTCCAGGTCAAGGTCTACCCGCATGCAAAGTTTCAATGCGCTGCGACAACTTTGACATCCGAGTGGCATTTGAGTGGCCAGTGGTTAGGGTTAGGCACATTTCCGACCAAAAAGGTCAAATCATCGTAGGACTCTCAGACCTTGCAGGACGACTCCTTAGGTCAAATGGAGCATACTCAACGAAACATTTTTCGATTTGGAGCCAATGTTAGGGTTACATAATGGAGCCCATAGCTCCGCTCACAGAGGTGATCTGGGGTCAAGGACGGTGGAAACGTGACCTCCAGGTCAAGGTCTACCCGCATGCAAAGTTTCAATGCGCTGCGACAACTTTGACATCCGAGTGGCATTTGAGTGGCCAGTGGTTAGGGTTAGGCACATTTCCGACCAAAAAGGTCAAATCATCGTAGGACTCTCAGACCTTGCAGGACGACTCCTTAGGTCAAATGGAGCATACTCAACGAAACATTTTTCGATTTGGAGCCAATGTTAGGGTTACATAATGGAGCCCATAGCTCCGCTCACAGAGGTGATCTGGGGTCAAGGACGGTGGAAACGTGACCTCCAGGTCAAGGTCTACCCGCATGCAAAGTTTCAATGCGCTGCGACAACTTTGACATCCGAGTGGCATTTGAGTGGCCAGTGGTTAGGGTTAGGCACATTTCCGACCAAAAAGGTCAAATCATCGTAGGACTCTCAGACCTTGCAGGACGACTCCTTAGGTCAAATGGAGCATACTCAACGAAACATTTTTCGATTTGGAGCCAATGTTAGGGTTACATAATGGAGCCCATAGCTCCGCTCACAGAGGTGATCTGGGGTCAAGGACGGTGGAAACGTGACCTCCAGGTCAAGGTCTACCCGCATGCAAAGTTTCAATGCGCTGCGACAACTTTGACATCCGAGTGGCATTTGAGTGGCCAGTGGTTAGGGTTAGGCACATTTCCGACCAAAAAGGTCAAATCATCGTAGGACTCTCAGACCTTGCAGGACGACTCCTTAGGTCAAATGGAGCATACTCAACGAAACATTTTTCGATTTGGAGCCAATGTTAGGGTTACATAATGGAGCCCATAGCTCCGCTCACAGAGGTGATCTGGGGTCAAGGACGGTGGAAACGTGACCTCCAGGTCAAGGTCTACCCGCATGCAAAGTTTCAATGCGCTGCGACAACTTTGACATCCGAGTGGCATTTGAGTGGCCAGTGGTTAGGGTTAGGCACATTTCCGACCAAAAAGGTCAAATCATCGTAGGACTCTCAGACCTTGCAGGACGACTCCTTAGGTCAAATGGAGCATACTCAACGAAACATTTTTCGATTTGGAGCCAATGTTAGGGTTACATAATGGAGCCCATAGCTCCGCTCACAGAGGTGATCTGGGGTCAAGGACGGTGGAAACGTGACCTCCAGGTCAAGGTCTACCCGCATGCAAAGTTTCAATGCGCTGCGACAACTTTGACATCCGAGTGGCATTTGAGTGGCCAGTGGTTAGGGTTAGGCACATTTCCGACCAAAAAGGTCAAATCATCGTAGGACTCTCAGACCTTGCAGGACGACTCCTTAGGTCAAATGGAGCATACTCAACGAAACATTTTTCGATTTGGAGCCAATGTTAGGGTTACATAATGGAGCCCATAGCTCCGCTCACAGAGGTGATCTGGGGTCAAGGACGGTGGAAACGTGACCTCCAGGTCAAGGTCTACCCGCATGCAAAGTTTCAATGCGCTGCGACAACTTTGACATCCGAGTGGCATTTGAGTGGCCAGTGGTTAGGGTTAGGCACATTTCCGACCAAAAAGGTCAAATCATCGTAGGACTCTCAGACCTTGCAGGACGACTCCTTAGGTCAAATGGAGCATACTCAACGAAACATTTTTCGATTTGGAGCCAATGTTAGGGTTACATAATGGAGCCCATAGCTCCGCTCACAGAGGTGATCTGGGGTCAAGGACGGTGGAAACGTGACCTCCAGGTCAAGGTCTACCCGCATGCAAAGTTTCAATGCGCTGCGACAACTTTGACATCCGAGTGGCATTTGAGTGGCCAGTGGTTAGGGTTAGGCACATTTCCGACCAAAAAGGTCAAATCATCGTAGGACTCTCAGACCTTGCAGGACGACTCCTTAGGTCAAATGGAGCATACTCAACGAAACATTTTTCGATTTGGAGCCAATGTTAGGGTTACATAATGGAGCCCATAGCTCCGCTCACAGAGGTGATCTGGGGTCAAGGACGGTGGAAACGTGACCTCCAGGTCAAGGTCTACCCGCATGCAAAGTTTCAATGCGCTGCGACAACTTTGACATCCGAGTGGCATTTGAGTGGCCAGTGGTTAGGGTTAGGCACATTTCCGACCAAAAAGGTCAAATCATCGTAGGACTCTCAGACCTTGCAGGACGACTCCTTAGGTCAAATGGAGCATACTCAACGAAACATTTTTCGATTTGGAGCCAATGTTAGGGTTACATAATGGAGCCCATAGCTCCGCTCACAGAGGTGATCTGGGGTCAAGGACGGTGGAAACGTGACCTCCAGGTCAAGGTCTACCCGCATGCAAAGTTTCAATGCGCTGCGACAACTTTGACATCCGAGTGGCATTTGAGTGGCCAGTGGTTAGGGTTAGGCACATTTCCGACCAAAAAGGTCAAATCATCGTAGGACTCTCAGACCTTGCAGGACGACTCCTTAGGTCAAATGGAGCATACTCAACGAAACATTTTTCGATTTGGAGCCAATGTTAGGGTTACATAATGGAGCCCATAGCTCCGCTCACAGAGGTGATCTGGGGTCAAGGACGGTGGAAACGTGACCTCCAGGTCAAGGTCTACCCGCATGCAAAGTTTCAATGCGCTGCGACAACTTTGACATCCGAGTGGCATTTGAGTGGCCAGTGGTTAGGGTTAGGCACATTTCCGACCAAAAAGGTCAAATCATCGTAGGACTCTCAGACCTTGCAGGACGACTCCTTAGGTCAAATGGAGCATACTCAACGAAACATTTTTCGATTTGGAGCCAATGTTAGGGTTACATAATGGAGCCCATAGCTCCGCTCACAGAGGTGATCTGGGGTCAAGGACGGTGGAAACGTGACCTCCAGGTCAAGGTCTACCCGCATGCAAAGTTTCAATGCGCTGCGACAACTTTGACATCCGAGTGGCATTTGAGTGGCCAGTGGTTAGGGTTAGGCACATTTCCGACCAAAAAGGTCAAATCATCGTAGGACTCTCAGACCTTGCAGGACGACTCCTTAGGTCAAATGGAGCATACTCAACGAAACATTTTTCGATTTGGAGCCAATGTTAGGGTTACATAATGGAGCCCATAGCTCCGCTCACAGAGGTGATCTGGGGTCAAGGACGGTGGAAACGTGACCTCCAGGTCAAGGTCTACCCGCATGCAAAGTTTCAATGCGCTGCGACAACTTTGACATCCGAGTGGCATTTGAGTGGCCAGTGGTTAGGGTTAGGCACATTTCCGACCAAAAAGGTCAAATCATCGTAGGACTCTCAGACCTTGCAGGACGACTCCTTAGGTCAAATGGAGCATACTCAACGAAACATTTTTCGATTTGGAGCCAATGTTAGGGTTACATAATGGAGCCCATAGCTCCGCTCACAGAGGTGATCTGGGGTCAAGGACGGTGGAAACGTGACCTCCAGGTCAAGGTCTACCCGCATGCAAAGTTTCAATGCGCTGCGACAACTTTGACATCCGAGTGGCATTTGAGTGGCCAGTGGTTAGGGTTAGGCACATTTCCGACCAAAAAGGTCAAATCATCGTAGGACTCTCAGACCTTGCAGGACGACTCCTTAGGTCAAATGGAGCATACTCAACGAAACATTTTTCGATTTGGAGCCAATGTTAGGGTTACATAATGGAGCCCATAGCTCCGCTCACAGAGGTGATCTGGGGTCAAGGACGGTGGAAACGTGACCTCCAGGTCAAGGTCTACCCGCATGCAAAGTTTCAATGCGCTGCGACAACTTTGACATCCGAGTGGCATTTGAGTGGCCAGTGGTTAGGGTTAGGCACATTTCCGACCAAAAAGGTCAAATCATCGTAGGACTCTCAGACCTTGCAGGACGACTCCTTAGGTCAAATGGAGCATACTCAACGAAACATTTTTCGATTTGGAGCCAATGTTAGGGTTACATAATGGAGCCCATAGCTCCGCTCACAGAGGTGATCTGGGGTCAAGGACGGTGGAAACGTGACCTCCAGGTCAAGGTCTACCCGCATGCAAAGTTTCAATGCGCTGCGACAACTTTGACATCCGAGTGGCATTTGAGTGGCCAGTGGTTAGGGTTAGGCACATTTCCGACCAAAAAGGTCAAATCATCGTAGGACTCTCAGACCTTGCAGGACGACTCCTTAGGTCAAATGGAGCATACTCAACGAAACATTTTTCGATTTGGAGCCAATGTTAGGGTTACATAATGGAGCCCATAGCTCCGCTCACAGAGGTGATCTGGGGTCAAGGACGGTGGAAACGTGACCTCCAGGTCAAGGTCTACCCGCATGCAAAGTTTCAATGCGCTGCGACAACTTTGACATCCGAGTGGCATTTGAGTGGCCAGTGGTTAGGGTTAGGCACATTTCCGACCAAAAAGGTCAAATCATCGTAGGACTCTCAGACCTTGCAGGACGACTCCTTAGGTCAAATGGAGCATACTCAACGAAACATTTTTCGATTTGGAGCCAATGTTAGGGTTACATAATGGAGCCCATAGCTCCGCTCACAGAGGTGATCTGGGGTCAAGGACGGTGGAAACGTGACCTCCAGGTCAAGGTCTACCCGCATGCAAAGTTTCAATGCGCTGCGACAACTTTGACATCCGAGTGGCATTTGAGTGGCCAGTGGTTAGGGTTAGGCACATTTCCGACCAAAAAGGTCAAATCATCGTAGGACTCTCAGACCTTGCAGGACGACTCCTTAGGTCAAATGGAGCATACTCAACGAAACATTTTTCGATTTGGAGCCAATGTTAGGGTTACATAATGGAGCCCATAGCTCCGCTCACAGAGGTGATCTGGGGTCAAGGACGGTGGAAACGTGACCTCCAGGTCAAGGTCTACCCGCATGCAAAGTTTCAATGCGCTGCGACAACTTTGACATCCGAGTGGCATTTGAGTGGCCAGTGGTTAGGGTTAGGCACATTTCCGACCAAAAAGGTCAAATCATCGTAGGACTCTCAGACCTTGCAGGACGACTCCTTAGGTCAAATGGAGCATACTCAACGAAACATTTTTCGATTTGGAGCCAATGTTAGGGTTACATAATGGAGCCCATAGCTCCGCTCACAGAGGTGATCTGGGGTCAAGGACGGTGGAAACGTGACCTCCAGGTCAAGGTCTACCCGCATGCAAAGTTTCAATGCGCTGCGACAACTTTGACATCCGAGTGGCATTTGAGTGGCCAGTGGTTAGGGTTAGGCACATTTCCGACCAAAAAGGTCAAATCATCGTAGGACTCTCAGACCTTGCAGGACGACTCCTTAGGTCAAATGGAGCATACTCAACGAAACATTTTTCGATTTGGAGCCAATGTTAGGGTTACATAATGGAGCCCATAGCTCCGCTCACAGAGGTGATCTGGGGTCAAGGACGGTGGAAACGTGACCTCCAGGTCAAGGTCTACCCGCATGCAAAGTTTCAATGCGCTGCGACAACTTTGACATCCGAGTGGCATTTGAGTGGCCAGTGGTTAGGGTTAGGCACATTTCCGACCAAAAAGGTCAAATCATCGTAGGACTCTCAGACCTTGCAGGACGACTCCTTAGGTCAAATGGAGCATACTCAACGAAACATTTTTCGATTTGGAGCCAATGTTAGGGTTACATAATGGAGCCCATAGCTCCGCTCACAGAGGTGATCTGGGGTCAAGGACGGTGGAAACGTGACCTCCAGGTCAAGGTCTACCCGCATGCAAAGTTTCAATGCGCTGCGACAACTTTGACATCCGAGTGGCATTTGAGTGGCCAGTGGTTAGGGTTAGGCACATTTCCGACCAAAAAGGTCAAATCATCGTAGGACTCTCAGACCTTGCAGGACGACTCCTTAGGTCAAATGGAGCATACTCAACGAAACATTTTTCGATTTGGAGCCAATGTTAGGGTTACATAATGGAGCCCATAGCTCCGCTCACAGAGGTGATCTGGGGTCAAGGACGGTGGAAACGTGACCTCCAGGTCAAGGTCTACCCGCATGCAAAGTTTCAATGCGCTGCGACAACTTTGACATCCGAGTGGCATTTGAGTGGCCAGTGGTTAGGGTTAGGCACATTTCCGACCAAAAAGGTCAAATCATCGTAGGACTCTCAGACCTTGCAGGACGACTCCTTAGGTCAAATGGAGCATACTCAACGAAACATTTTTCGATTTGGAGCCAATGTTAGGGTTACATAATGGAGCCCATAGCTCCGCTCACAGAGGTGATCTGGGGTCAAGGACGGTGGAAACGTGACCTCCAGGTCAAGGTCTACCCGCATGCAAAGTTTCAATGCGCTGCGACAACTTTGACATCCGAGTGGCATTTGAGTGGCCAGTGGTTAGGGTTAGGCACATTTCCGACCAAAAAGGTCAAATCATCGTAGGACTCTCAGACCTTGCAGGACGACTCCTTAGGTCAAATGGAGCATACTCAACGAAACATTTTTCGATTTGGAGCCAATGTTAGGGTTACATAATGGAGCCCATAGCTCCGCTCACAGAGGTGATCTGGGGTCAAGGACGGTGGAAACGTGACCTCCAGGTCAAGGTCTACCCGCATGCAAAGTTTCAATGCGCTGCGACAACTTTGACATCCGAGTGGCATTTGAGTGGCCAGTGGTTAGGGTTAGGCACATTTCCGACCAAAAAGGTCAAATCATCGTAGGACTCTCAGACCTTGCAGGACGACTCCTTAGGTCAAATGGAGCATACTCAACGAAACATTTTTCGATTTGGAGCCAATGTTAGGGTTACATAATGGAGCCCATAGCTCCGCTCACAGAGGTGATCTGGGGTCAAGGACGGTGGAAACGTGACCTCCAGGTCAAGGTCTACCCGCATGCAAAGTTTCAATGCGCTGCGACAACTTTGACATCCGAGTGGCATTTGAGTGGCCAGTGGTTAGGGTTAGGCACATTTCCGACCAAAAAGGTCAAATCATCGTAGGACTCTCAGACCTTGCAGGACGACTCCTTAGGTCAAATGGAGCATACTCAACGAAACATTTTTCGATTTGGAGCCAATGTTAGGGTTACATAATGGAGCCCATAGCTCCGCTCACAGAGGTGATCTGGGGTCAAGGACGGTGGAAACGTGACCTCCAGGTCAAGGTCTACCCGCATGCAAAGTTTCAATGCGCTGCGACAACTTTGACATCCGAGTGGCATTTGAGTGGCCAGTGGTTAGGGTTAGGCACATTTCCGACCAAAAAGGTCAAATCATCGTAGGACTCTCAGACCTTGCAGGACGACTCCTTAGGTCAAATGGAGCATACTCAACGAAACATTTTTCGATTTGGAGCCAATGTTAGGGTTACATAATGGAGCCCATAGCTCCGCTCACAGAGGTGATCTGGGGTCAAGGACGGTGGAAACGTGACCTCCAGGTCAAGGTCTACCCGCATGCAAAGTTTCAATGCGCTGCGACAACTTTGACATCCGAGTGGCATTTGAGTGGCCAGTGGTTAGGGTTAGGCACATTTCCGACCAAAAAGGTCAAATCATCGTAGGACTCTCAGACCTTGCAGGACGACTCCTTAGGTCAAATGGAGCATACTCAACGAAACATTTTTCGATTTGGAGCCAATGTTAGGGTTACATAATGGAGCCCATAGCTCCGCTCACAGAGGTGATCTGGGGTCAAGGACGATGGAAACGTGACCTCCAGGTCAAGGTCTACCCGCATGCAAAGTTTCAATGCGCTGCGACAACTTTGACATCCGAGTGGCATTTGAGTGGCCAGTGGTTAGGGTTAGGCACATTTCCGACCAAAAAGGTCAAATCATCGTAGGACTCTCAGACCTTGCAGGACGACTCCTTAGGTCAAATGGAGCATACTCAACGAAACATTTTTCGATTTGGAGCCAATGTTAGGGTTACATAATGGAGCCCATAGCTCCGCTCACAGAGGTGATCTGGGGTCAAGGACGGTGGAAACGTGACCTCCAGGTCAAGGTCTACCCGCATGCAAAGTTTCAATGCGCTGCGACAACTTTGACATCCGAGTGGCATTTGAGTGGCCAGTGGTTAGGGTTAGGCACATTTCCGACCAAAAAGGTCAAATCATCGTAGGACTCTCAGACCTTGCAGGACGACTCCTTAGGTCAAATGGAGCATACTCAACGAAACATTTTTCGATTTGGAGCCAATGTTAGGGTTACATAATGGAGCCCATAGCTCCGCTCACAGAGGTGATCTGGGGTCAAGGACGGTGGAAACGTGACCTCCAGGTCAAGGTCTACCCGCATGCAAAGTTTCAATGCGCTGCGACAACTTTGACATCCGAGTGGCATTTGAGTGGCCAGTGGTTAGGGTTAGGCACATTTCCGACCAAAAAGGTCAAATCATCGTAGGACTCTCAGACCTTGCAGGACGACTCCTTAGGTCAAATGGAGCATACTCAACGAAACATTTTTCGATTTGGAGCCAATGTTAGGGTTACATAATGGAGCCCATAGCTCCGCTCACAGAGGTGATCTGGGGTCAAGGACGGTGGAAACGTGACCTCCAGGTCAAGGTCTACCCGCATGCAAAGTTTCAATGCGCTGCGACAACTTTGACATCCGAGTGGCATTTGAGTGGCCAGTGGTTAGGGTTAGGCACATTTCCGACCAAAAAGGTCAAATCATCGTAGGACTCTCAGACCTTGCAGGACGACTCCTTAGGTCAAATGGAGCATACTCAACGAAACATTTTTCGATTTGGAGCCAATGTTAGGGTTACATAATGGAGCCCATAGCTCCGCTCACAGAGGTGATCTGGGGTCAAGGACGGTGGAAACGTGACCTCCAGGTCAAGGTCTACCCGCATGCAAAGTTTCAATGCGCTGCGACAACTTTGACATCCGAGTGGCATTTGAGTGGCCAGTGGTTAGGGTTAGGCACATTTCCGACCAAAAAGGTCAAATCATCGTAGGACTCTCAGACCTTGCAGGACGACTCCTTAGGTCAAATGGAGCATACTCAACGAAACATTTTTCGATTTGGAGCCAATGTTAGGGTTACATAATGGAGCCCATAGCTCCGCTCACAGAGGTGATCTGGGGTCAAGGACGGTGGAAACGTGACCTCCAGGTCAAGGTCTACCCGCATGCAAAGTTTCAATGCGCTGCGACAACTTTGACATCCGAGTGGCATTTGAGTGGCCAGTGGTTAGGGTTAGGCACATTTCCGACCAAAAAGGTCAAATCATCGTAGGACTCTCAGACCTTGCAGGACGACTCCTTAGGTCAAATGGAGCATACTCAACGAAACATTTTTCGATTTGGAGCCAATGTTAGGGTTACATAATGGAGCCCATAGCTCCGCTCACAGAGGTGATCTGGGGTCAAGGACGGTGGAAACGTGACCTCCAGGTCAAGGTCTACCCGCATGCAAAGTTTCAATGCGCTGCGACAACTTTGACATCCGAGTGGCATTTGAGTGGCCAGTGGTTAGGGTTAGGCACATTTCCGACCAAAAAGGTCAAATCATCGTAGGACTCTCAGACCTTGCAGGACGACTCCTTAGGTCAAATGGAGCATACTCAACGAAACATTTTTCGATTTGGAGCCAATGTTAGGGTTACATAATGGAGCCCATAGCTCCGCTCACAGAGGTGATCTGGGGTCAAGGACGGTGGAAACGTGACCTCCAGGTCAAGGTCTACCCGCATGCAAAGTTTCAATGCGCTGCGACAACTTTGACATCCGAGTGGCATTTGAGTGGCCAGTGGTTAGGGTTAGGCACATTTCCGACCAAAAAGGTCAAATCATCGTAGGACTCTCAGACCTTGCAGGACGACTCCTTAGGTCAAATGGAGCATACTCAACGAAACATTTTTCGATTTGGAGCCAATGTTAGGGTTACATAATGGAGCCCATAGCTCCGCTCACAGAGGTGATCTGGGGTCAAGGACGGTGGAAACGTGACCTCCAGGTCAAGGTCTACCCGCATGCAAAGTTTCAATGCGCTGCGACAACTTTGACATCCGAGTGGCATTTGAGTGGCCAGTGGTTAGGGTTAGGCACATTTCCGACCAAAAAGGTCAAATCATCGTAGGACTCTCAGACCTTGCAGGACGACTCCTTAGGTCAAATGGAGCATACTCAACGAAACATTTTTCGATTTGGAGCCAATGTTAGGGTTACATAATGGAGCCCATAGCTCCGCTCACAGAGGTGATCTGGGGTCAAGGACGGTGGAAACGTGACCTCCAGGTCAAGGTCTACCCGCATGCAAAGTTTCAATGCGCTGCGACAACTTTGACATCCGAGTGGCATTTGAGTGGCCAGTGGTTAGGGTTAGGCACATTTCCGACCAAAAAGGTCAAATCATCGTAGGACTCTCAGACCTTGCAGGACGACTCCTTAGGTCAAATGGAGCATACTCAACGAAACATTTTTCGATTTGGAGCCAATGTTAGGGTTACATAATGGAGCCCATAGCTCCGCTCACAGAGGTGATCTGGGGTCAAGGACGGTGGAAACGTGACCTCCAGGTCAAGGTCTACCCGCATGCAAAGTTTCAATGCGCTGCGACAACTTTGACATCCGAGTGGCATTTGAGTGGCCAGTGGTTAGGGTTAGGCACATTTCCGACCAAAAAGGTCAAATCATCGTAGGACTCTCAGACCTTGCAGGACGACTCCTTAGGTCAAATGGAGCATACTCAACGAAACATTTTTCGATTTGGAGCCAATGTTAGGGTTACATAATGGAGCCCATAGCTCCGCTCACAGAGGTGATCTGGGGTCAAGGACGGTGGAAACGTGACCTCCAGGTCAAGGTCTACCCGCATGCAAAGTTTCAATGCGCTGCGACAACTTTGACATCCGAGTGGCATTTGAGTGGCCAGTGGTTAGGGTTAGGCACATTTCCGACCAAAAAGGTCAAATCATCGTAGGACTCTCAGACCTTGCAGGACGACTCCTTAGGTCAAATGGAGCATACTCAACGAAACATTTTTCGATTTGGAGCCAATGTTAGGGTTACATAATGGAGCCCATAGCTCCGCTCACAGAGGTGATCTGGGGTCAAGGACGGTGGAAACGTGACCTCCAGGTCAAGGTCTACCCGCATGCAAAGTTTCAATGCGCTGCGACAACTTTGACATCCGAGTGGCATTTGAGTGGCCAGTGGTTAGGGTTAGGCACATTTCCGACCAAAAAGGTCAAATCATCGTAGGACTCTCAGACCTTGCAGGACGACTCCTTAGGTCAAATGGAGCATACTCAACGAAACATTTTTCGATTTGGAGCCAATGTTAGGGTTACATAATGGAGCCCATAGCTCCGCTCACAGAGGTGATCTGGGGTCAAGGACGGTGGAAACGTGACCTCCAGGTCAAGGTCTACCCGCATGCAAAGTTTCAATGCGCTGCGACAACTTTGACATCCGAGTGGCATTTGAGTGGCCAGTGGTTAGGGTTAGGCACATTTCCGACCAAAAAGGTCAAATCATCGTAGGACTCTCAGACCTTGCAGGACGACTCCTTAGGTCAAATGGAGCATACTCAACGAAACATTTTTCGATTTGGAGCCAATGTTAGGGTTACATAATGGAGCCCATAGCTCCGCTCACAGAGGTGATCTGGGGTCAAGGACGGTGGAAACGTGACCTCCAGGTCAAGGTCTACCCGCATGCAAAGTTTCAATGCGCTGCGACAACTTTGACATCCGAGTGGCATTTGAGTGGCCAGTGGTTAGGGTTAGGCACATTTCCGACCAAAAAGGTCAAATCATCGTAGGACTCTCAGACCTTGCAGGACGACTCCTTAGGTCAAATGGAGCATACTCAACGAAACATTTTTCGATTTGGAGCCAATGTTAGGGTTACATAATGGAGCCCATAGCTCCGCTCACAGAGGTGATCTGGGGTCAAGGACGGTGGAAACGTGACCTCCAGGTCAAGGTCTACCCGCATGCAAAGTTTCAATGCGCTGCGACAACTTTGACATCCGAGTGGCATTTGAGTGGCCAGTGGTTAGGGTTAGGCACATTTCCGACCAAAAAGGTCAAATCATCGTAGGACTCTCAGACCTTGCAGGACGACTCCTTAGGTCAAATGGAGCATACTCAACGAAACATTTTTCGATTTGGAGCCAATGTTAGGGTTACATAATGGAGCCCATAGCTCCGCTCACAGAGGTGATCTGGGGTCAAGGACGGTGGAAACGTGACCTCCAGGTCAAGGTCTACCCGCATGCAAAGTTTCAATGCGCTGCGACAACTTTGACATCCGAGTGGCATTTGAGTGGCCAGTGGTTAGGGTTAGGCACATTTCCGACCAAAAAGGTCAAATCATCGTAGGACTCTCAGACCTTGCAGGACGACTCCTTAGGTCAAATGGAGCATACTCAACGAAACATTTTTCGATTTGGAGCCAATGTTAGGGTTACATAATGGAGCCCATAGCTCCGCTCACAGAGGTGATCTGGGGTCAAGGACGGTGGAAACGTGACCTCCAGGTCAAGGTCTACCCGCATGCAAAGTTTCAATGCGCTGCGACAACTTTGACATCCGAGTGGCATTTGAGTGGCCAGTGGTTAGGGTTAGGCACATTTCCGACCAAAAAGGTCAAATCATCGTAGGACTCTCAGACCTTGCAGGACGACTCCTTAGGTCAAATGGAGCATACTCAACGAAACATTTTTCGATTTGGAGCCAATGTTAGGGTTACATAATGGAGCCCATAGCTCCGCTCACAGAGGTGATCTGGGGTCAAGGACGGTGGAAACGTGACCTCCAGGTCAAGGTCTACCCGCATGCAAAGTTTCAATGCGCTGCGACAACTTTGACATCCGAGTGGCATTTGAGTGGCCAGTGGTTAGGGTTAGGCACATTTCCGACCAAAAAGGTCAAATCATCGTAGGACTCTCAGACCTTGCAGGACGACTCCTTAGGTCAAATGGAGCATACTCAACGAAACATTTTTCGATTTGGAGCCAATGTTAGGGTTACATAATGGAGCCC
This sequence comes from Haliotis rufescens, assembly GCF_023055435.1. Classification (NCBI taxonomy): domain Eukaryota; kingdom Metazoa; phylum Mollusca; class Gastropoda; order Lepetellida; family Haliotidae; genus Haliotis; species Haliotis rufescens. The sequence continues at coordinate 18,778 of NW_025964082.1, forward strand.
ATAGCTCCGCTCACAGAGGTGATCTGGGGTCAAGGACGGTGGAAACGTGACCTCCAGGTCAAGGTCTACCCGCATGCAAAGTTTCAATGCGCTGCGACAACTTTGACATCCGAGTGGCATTTGAGTGGCCAGTGGTTAGGGTTAGGCACATTTCCGACCAAAAAGGTCAAATCATCGTAGGACTCTCAGACCTTGCAGGACGACTCCTTAGGTCAAATGGAGCATACTCAACGAAACATTTTTCGATTTGGAGCCAATGTTAGGGTTACATAATGGAGCCCATAGCTCCGCTCACAGAGGTGATCTGGGGTCAAGGACGGTGGAAACGTGACCTCCAGGTCAAGGTCTACCCGCATGCAAAGTTTCAATGCGCTGCGACAACTTTGACATCCGAGTGGCATTTGAGTGGCCAGTGGTTAGGGTTAGGCACATTTCCGACCAAAAAGGTCAAATCATCGTAGGACTCTCAGACCTTGCAGGACGACTCCTTAGGTCAAATGGAGCATACTCAACGAAACATTTTTCGATTTGGAGCCAATGTTAGGGTTACATAATGGAGCCCATAGCTCCGCTCACAGAGGTGATCTGGGGTCAAGGACGGTGGAAACGTGACCTCCAGGTCAAGGTCTACCCGCATGCAAAGTTTCAATGCGCTGCGACAACTTTGACATCCGAGTGGCATTTGAGTGGCCAGTGGTTAGGGTTAGGCACATTTCCGACCAAAAAGGTCAAATCATCGTAGGACTCTCAGACCTTGCAGGACGACTCCTTAGGTCAAATGGAGCATACTCAACGAAACATTTTTCGATTTGGAGCCAATGTTAGGGTTACATAATGGAGCCCATAGCTCCGCTCACAGAGGTGATCTGGGGTCAAGGACGGTGGAAACGTGACCTCCAGGTCAAGGTCTACCCGCATGCAAAGTTTCAATGCGCTGCGACAACTTTGACATCCGAGTGGCATTTGAGTGGCCAGTGGTTAGGGTTAGGCACATTTCCGACCAAAAAGGTCAAATCATCGTAGGACTCTCAGACCTTGCAGGACGACTCCTTAGGTCAAATGGAGCATACTCAACGAAACATTTTTCGATTTGGAGCCAATGTTAGGGTTACATAATGGAGCCCATAGCTCCGCTCACAGAGGTGATCTGGGGTCAAGGACGGTGGAAACGTGACCTCCAGGTCAAGGTCTACCCGCATGCAAAGTTTCAATGCGCTGCGACAACTTTGACATCCGAGTGGCATTTGAGTGGCCAGTGGTTAGGGTTAGGCACATTTCCGACCAAAAAGGTCAAATCATCGTAGGACTCTCAGACCTTGCAGGACGACTCCTTAGGTCAAATGGAGCATACTCAACGAAACATTTTTCGATTTGGAGCCAATGTTAGGGTTACATAATGGAGCCCATAGCTCCGCTCACAGAGGTGATCTGGGGTCAAGGACGGTGGAAACGTGACCTCCAGGTCAAGGTCTACCCGCATGCAAAGTTTCAATGCGCTGCGACAACTTTGACATCCGAGTGGCATTTGAGTGGCCAGTGGTTAGGGTTAGGCACATTTCCGACCAAAAAGGTCAAATCATCGTAGGACTCTCAGACCTTGCAGGACGACTCCTTAGGTCAAATGGAGCATACTCAACGAAACATTTTTCGATTTGGAGCCAATGTTAGGGTTACATAATGGAGCCCATAGCTCCGCTCACAGAGGTGATCTGGGGTCAAGGACGGTGGAAACGTGACCTCCAGGTCAAGGTCTACCCGCATGCAAAGTTTCAATGCGCTGCGACAACTTTGACATCCGAGTGGCATTTGAGTGGCCAGTGGTTAGGGTTAGGCACATTTCCGACCAAAAAGGTCAAATCATCGTAGGACTCTCAGACCTTGCAGGACGACTCCTTAGGTCAAATGGAGCATACTCAACGAAACATTTTTCGATTTGGAGCCAATGTTAGGGTTACATAATGGAGCCCATAGCTCCGCTCACAGAGGTGATCTGGGGTCAAGGACGGTGGAAACGTGACCTCCAGGTCAAGGTCTACCCGCATGCAAAGTTTCAATGCGCTGCGACAACTTTGACATCCGAGTGGCATTTGAGTGGCCAGTGGTTAGGGTTAGGCACATTTCCGACCAAAAAGGTCAAATCATCGTAGGACTCTCAGACCTTGCAGGACGACTCCTTAGGTCAAATGGAGCATACTCAACGAAACATTTTTCGATTTGGAGCCAATGTTAGGGTTACATAATGGAGCCCATAGCTCCGCTCACAGAGGTGATCTGGGGTCAAGGACGGTGGAAACGTGACCTCCAGGTCAAGGTCTACCCGCATGCAAAGTTTCAATGCGCTGCGACAACTTTGACATCCGAGTGGCATTTGAGTGGCCAGTGGTTAGGGTTAGGCACATTTCCGACCAAAAAGGTCAAATCATCGTAGGACTCTCAGACCTTGCAGGACGACTCCTTAGGTCAAATGGAGCATACTCAACGAAACATTTTTCGATTTGGAGCCAATGTTAGGGTTACATAATGGAGCCCATAGCTCCGCTCACAGAGGTGATCTGGGGTCAAGGACGGTGGAAACGTGACCTCCAGGTCAAGGTCTACCCGCATGCAAAGTTTCAATGCGCTGCGACAACTTTGACATCCGAGTGGCATTTGAGTGGCCAGTGGTTAGGGTTAGGCACATTTCCGACCAAAAAGGTCAAATCATCGTAGGACTCTCAGACCTTGCAGGACGACTCCTTAGGTCAAATGGAGCATACTCAACGAAACATTTTTCGATTTGGAGCCAATGTTAGGGTTACATAATGGAGCCCATAGCTCCGCTCACAGAGGTGATCTGGGGTCAAGGACGGTGGAAACGTGACCTCCAGGTCAAGGTCTACCCGCATGCAAAGTTTCAATGCGCTGCGACAACTTTGACATCCGAGTGGCATTTGAGTGGCCAGTGGTTAGGGTTAGGCACATTTCCGACCAAAAAGGTCAAATCATCGTAGGACTCTCAGACCTTGCAGGACGACTCCTTAGGTCAAATGGAGCATACTCAACGAAACATTTTTCGATTTGGAGCCAATGTTAGGGTTACATAATGGAGCCCATAGCTCCGCTCACAGAGGTGATCTGGGGTCAAGGACGGTGGAAACGTGACCTCCAGGTCAAGGTCTACCCGCATGCAAAGTTTCAATGCGCTGCGACAACTTTGACATCCGAGTGGCATTTGAGTGGCCAGTGGTTAGGGTTAGGCACATTTCCGACCAAAAAGGTCAAATCATCGTAGGACTCTCAGACCTTGCAGGACGACTCCTTAGGTCAAATGGAGCATACTCAACGAAACATTTTTCGATTTGGAGCCAATGTTAGGGTTACATAATGGAGCCCATAGCTCCGCTCACAGAGGTGATCTGGGGTCAAGGACGGTGGAAACGTGACCTCCAGGTCAAGGTCTACCCGCATGCAAAGTTTCAATGCGCTGCGACAACTTTGACATCCGAGTGGCATTTGAGTGGCCAGTGGTTAGGGTTAGGCACATTTCCGACCAAAAAGGTCAAATCATCGTAGGACTCTCAGACCTTGCAGGACGACTCCTTAGGTCAAATGGAGCATACTCAACGAAACATTTTTCGATTTGGAGCCAATGTTAGGGTTACATAATGGAGCCCATAGCTCCGCTCACAGAGGTGATCTGGGGTCAAGGACGGTGGAAACGTGACCTCCAGGTCAAGGTCTACCCGCATGCAAAGTTTCAATGCGCTGCGACAACTTTGACATCCGAGTGGCATTTGAGTGGCCAGTGGTTAGGGTTAGGCACATTTCCGACCAAAAAGGTCAAATCATCGTAGGACTCTCAGACCTTGCAGGACGACTCCTTAGGTCAAATGGAGCATACTCAACGAAACATTTTTCGATTTGGAGCCAATGTTAGGGTTACATAATGGAGCCCATAGCTCCGCTCACAGAGGTGATCTGGGGTCAAGGACGGTGGAAACGTGACCTCCAGGTCAAGGTCTACCCGCATGCAAAGTTTCAATGCGCTGCGACAACTTTGACATCCGAGTGGCATTTGAGTGGCCAGTGGTTAGGGTTAGGCACATTTCCGACCAAAAAGGTCAAATCATCGTAGGACTCTCAGACCTTGCAGGACGACTCCTTAGGTCAAATGGAGCATACTCAACGAAACATTTTTCGATTTGGAGCCAATGTTAGGGTTACATAATGGAGCCCATAGCTCCGCTCACAGAGGTGATCTGGGGTCAAGGACGGTGGAAACGTGACCTCCAGGTCAAGGTCTACCCGCATGCAAAGTTTCAATGCGCTGCGACAACTTTGACATCCGAGTGGCATTTGAGTGGCCAGTGGTTAGGGTTAGGCACATTTCCGACCAAAAAGGTCAAATCATCGTAGGACTCTCAGACCTTGCAGGACGACTCCTTAGGTCAAATGGAGCATACTCAACGAAACATTTTTCGATTTGGAGCCAATGTTAGGGTTACATAATGGAGCCCATAGCTCCGCTCACAGAGGTGATCTGGGGTCAAGGACGGTGGAAACGTGACCTCCAGGTCAAGGTCTACCCGCATGCAAAGTTTCAATGCGCTGCGACAACTTTGACATCCGAGTGGCATTTGAGTGGCCAGTGGTTAGGGTTAGGCACATTTCCGACCAAAAAGGTCAAATCATCGTAGGACTCTCAGACCTTGCAGGACGACTCCTTAGGTCAAATGGAGCATACTCAACGAAACATTTTTCGATTTGGAGCCAATGTTAGGGTTACATAATGGAGCCCATAGCTCCGCTCACAGAGGTGATCTGGGGTCAAGGACGGTGGAAACGTGACCTCCAGGTCAAGGTCTACCCGCATGCAAAGTTTCAATGCGCTGCGACAACTTTGACATCCGAGTGGCATTTGAGTGGCCAGTGGTTAGGGTTAGGCACATTTCCGACCAAAAAGGTCAAATCATCGTAGGACTCTCAGACCTTGCAGGACGACTCCTTAGGTCAAATGGAGCATACTCAACGAAACATTTTTCGATTTGGAGCCAATGTTAGGGTTACATAATGGAGCCCATAGCTCCGCTCACAGAGGTGATCTGGGGTCAAGGACGGTGGAAACGTGACCTCCAGGTCAAGGTCTACCCGCATGCAAAGTTTCAATGCGCTGCGACAACTTTGACATCCGAGTGGCATTTGAGTGGCCAGTGGTTAGGGTTAGGCACATTTCCGACCAAAAAGGTCAAATCATCGTAGGACTCTCAGACCTTGCAGGACGACTCCTTAGGTCAAATGGAGCATACTCAACGAAACATTTTTCGATTTGGAGCCAATGTTAGGGTTACATAATGGAGCCCATAGCTCCGCTCACAGAGGTGATCTGGGGTCAAGGACGGTGGAAACGTGACCTCCAGGTCAAGGTCTACCCGCATGCAAAGTTTCAATGCGCTGCGACAACTTTGACATCCGAGTGGCATTTGAGTGGCCAGTGGTTAGGGTTAGGCACATTTCCGACCAAAAAGGTCAAATCATCGTAGGACTCTCAGACCTTGCAGGACGACTCCTTAGGTCAAATGGAGCATACTCAACGAAACATTTTTCGATTTGGAGCCAATGTTAGGGTTACATAATGGAGCCCATAGCTCCGCTCACAGAGGTGATCTGGGGTCAAGGACGGTGGAAACGTGACCTCCAGGTCAAGGTCTACCCGCATGCAAAGTTTCAATGCGCTGCGACAACTTTGACATCCGAGTGGCATTTGAGTGGCCAGTGGTTAGGGTTAGGCACATTTCCGACCAAAAAGGTCAAATCATCGTAGGACTCTCAGACCTTGCAGGACGACTCCTTAGGTCAAATGGAGCATACTCAACGAAACATTTTTCGATTTGGAGCCAATGTTAGGGTTACATAATGGAGCCCATAGCTCCGCTCACAGAGGTGATCTGGGGTCAAGGACGGTGGAAACGTGACCTCCAGGTCAAGGTCTACCCGCATGCAAAGTTTCAATGCGCTGCGACAACTTTGACATCCGAGTGGCATTTGAGTGGCCAGTGGTTAGGGTTAGGCACATTTCCGACCAAAAAGGTCAAATCATCGTAGGACTCTCAGACCTTGCAGGACGACTCCTTAGGTCAAATGGAGCATACTCAACGAAACATTTTTCGATTTGGAGCCAATGTTAGGGTTACATAATGGAGCCCATAGCTCCGCTCACAGAGGTGATCTGGGGTCAAGGACGGTGGAAACGTGACCTCCAGGTCAAGGTCTACCCGCATGCAAAGTTTCAATGCGCTGCGACAACTTTGACATCCGAGTGGCATTTGAGTGGCCAGTGGTTAGGGTTAGGCACATTTCCGACCAAAAAGGTCAAATCATCGTAGGACTCTCAGACCTTGCAGGACGACTCCTTAGGTCAAATGGAGCATACTCAACGAAACATTTTTCGATTTGGAGCCAATGTTAGGGTTACATAATGGAGCCCATAGCTCCGCTCACAGAGGTGATCTGGGGTCAAGGACGGTGGAAACGTGACCTCCAGGTCAAGGTCTACCCGCATGCAAAGTTTCAATGCGCTGCGACAACTTTGACATCCGAGTGGCATTTGAGTGGCCAGTGGTTAGGGTTAGGCACATTTCCGACCAAAAAGGTCAAATCATCGTAGGACTCTCAGACCTTGCAGGACGACTCCTTAGGTCAAATGGAGCATACTCAACGAAACATTTTTCGATTTGGAGCCAATGTTAGGGTTACATAATGGAGCCCATAGCTCCGCTCACAGAGGTGATCTGGGGTCAAGGACGGTGGAAACGTGACCTCCAGGTCAAGGTCTACCCGCATGCAAAGTTTCAATGCGCTGCGACAACTTTGACATCCGAGTGGCATTTGAGTGGCCAGTGGTTAGGGTTAGGCACATTTCCGACCAAAAAGGTCAAATCATCGTAGGACTCTCAGACCTTGCAGGACGACTCCTTAGGTCAAATGGAGCATACTCAACGAAACATTTTTCGATTTGGAGCCAATGTTAGGGTTACATAATGGAGCCCATAGCTCCGCTCACAGAGGTGATCTGGGGTCAAGGACGGTGGAAACGTGACCTCCAGGTCAAGGTCTACCCGCATGCAAAGTTTCAATGCGCTGCGACAACTTTGACATCCGAGTGGCATTTGAGTGGCCAGTGGTTAGGGTTAGGCACATTTCCGACCAAAAAGGTCAAATCATCGTAGGACTCTCAGACCTTGCAGGACGACTCCTTAGGTCAAATGGAGCATACTCAACGAAACATTTTTCGATTTGGAGCCAATGTTAGGGTTACATAATGGAGCCCATAGCTCCGCTCACAGAGGTGATCTGGGGTCAAGGACGGTGGAAACGTGACCTCCAGGTCAAGGTCTACCCGCATGCAAAGTTTCAATGCGCTGCGACAACTTTGACATCCGAGTGGCATTTGAGTGGCCAGTGGTTAGGGTTAGGCACATTTCCGACCAAAAAGGTCAAATCATCGTAGGACTCTCAGACCTTGCAGGACGACTCCTTAGGTCAAATGGAGCATACTCAACGAAACATTTTTCGATTTGGAGCCAATGTTAGGGTTACATAATGGAGCCCATAGCTCCGCTCACAGAGGTGATCTGGGGTCAAGGACGGTGGAAACGTGACCTCCAGGTCAAGGTCTACCCGCATGCAAAGTTTCAATGCGCTGCGACAACTTTGACATCCGAGTGGCATTTGAGTGGCCAGTGGTTAGGGTTAGGCACATTTCCGACCAAAAAGGTCAAATCATCGTAGGACTCTCAGACCTTGCAGGACGACTCCTTAGGTCAAATGGAGCATACTCAACGAAACATTTTTCGATTTGGAGCCAATGTTAGGGTTACATAATGGAGCCCATAGCTCCGCTCACAGAGGTGATCTGGGGTCAAGGACGGTGGAAACGTGACCTCCAGGTCAAGGTCTACCCGCATGCAAAGTTTCAATGCGCTGCGACAACTTTGACATCCGAGTGGCATTTGAGTGGCCAGTGGTTAGGGTTAGGCACATTTCCGACCAAAAAGGTCAAATCATCGTAGGACTCTCAGACCTTGCAGGACGACTCCTTAGGTCAAATGGAGCATACTCAACGAAACATTTTTTCGATTTGGAGCCAATGTTAGGGTTACATAATGGAGCCCATAGCTCCGCTCACAGAGGTGATCTGGGGTCAAGGACGGTGGAAACGTGACCTCCAGGTCAAGGTCTACCCGCATGCAAAGTTTCAATGCGCTGCGACAACTTTGACATCCGAGTGGCATTTGAGTGGCCAGTGGTTAGGGTTAGGCACATTTCCGACCAAAAAGGTCAAATCATCGTAGGACTCTCAGACCTTGCAGGACGACTCCTTAGGTCAAATGGAGCATACTCAACGAAACATTTTTCGATTTGGAGCCAATGTTAGGGTTACATAATGGAGCCCATAGCTCCGCTCACAGAGGTGATCTGGGGTCAAGGACGGTGGAAACGTGACCTCCAGGTCAAGGTCTACCCGCATGCAAAGTTTCAATGCGCTGCGACAACTTTGACATCCGAGTGGCATTTGAGTGGCCAGTGGTTAGGGTTAGGCACATTTCCGACCAAAAAGGTCAAATCATCGTAGGACTCTCAGACCTTGCAGGACGACTCCTTAGGTCAAATGGAGCATACTCAACGAAACATTTTTCGATTTGGAGCCAATGTTAGGGTTACATAATGGAGCCCATAGCTCCGCTCACAGAGGTGATCTGGGGTCAAGGACGGTGGAAACGTGACCTCCAGGTCAAGGTCTACCCGCATGCAAAGTTTCAATGCGCTGCGACAACTTTGACATCCGAGTGGCATTTGAGTGGCCAGTGGTTAGGGTTAGGCACATTTCCGACCAAAAAGGTCAAATCATCGTAGGACTCTCAGACCTTGCAGGACGACTCCTTAGGTCAAATGGAGCATACTCAACGAAACATTTTTCGATTTGGAGCCAATGTTAGGGTTACATAATGGAGCCCATAGCTCCGCTCACAGAGGTGATCTGGGGTCAAGGACGGTGGAAACGTGACCTCCAGGTCAAGGTCTACCCGCATGCAAAGTTTCAATGCGCTGCGACAACTTTGACATCCGAGTGGCATTTGAGTGGCCAGTGGTTAGGGTTAGGCACATTTCCGACCAAAAAGGTCAAATCATCGTAGGACTCTCAGACCTTGCAGGACGACTCCTTAGGTCAAATGGAGCATACTCAACGAAACATTTTTCGATTTGGAGCCAATGTTAGGGTTACATAATGGAGCCCATAGCTCCGCTCACAGAGGTGATCTGGGTCAAGGACGGTGGAAACGTGACCTCCAGGTCAAGGTCTACCCGCATGCAAAGTTTCAATGCGCTGCGACAACTTTGACATCCGAGTGGCATTTGAGTGGCCAGTGGTTAGGGTTAGGCACATTTCCGACCAAAAAGGTCAAATCATCGTAGGACTCTCAGACCTTGCAGGACGACTCCTTAGGTCAAATGGAGCATACTCAACGAAACATTTTTCGATTTGGAGCCAATGTTAGGGTTACATAATGGAGCCCATAGCTCCGCTCACAGAGGTGATCTGGGGTCAAGGACGGTGGAAACGTGACCTCCAGGTCAAGGTCTACCCGCATGCAAAGTTTCAATGCGCTGCGACAACTTTGACATCCGAGTGGCATTTGAGTGGCCAGTGGTTAGGGTTAGGCACATTTCCGACCAAAAAGGTCAAATCATCGTAGGACTCTCAGACCTTGCAGGACGACTCCTTAGGTCAAATGGAGCATACTCAACGAAACATTTTTCGATTTGGAGCCAATGTTAGGGTTACATAATGGAGCCCATAGCTCCGCTCACAGAGGTGATCTGGGGTCAAGGACGGTGGAAACGTGACCTCCAGGTCAAGGTCTACCCGCATGCAAAGTTTCAATGCGCTGCGACAACTTTGACATCCGAGTGGCATTTGAGTGGCCAGTGGTTAGGGTTAGGCACATTTCCGACCAAAAAGGTCAAATCATCGTAGGACTCTCAGACCTTGCAGGACGACTCCTTAGGTCAAATGGAGCATACTCAACGAAACATTTTTCGATTTGGAGCCAATGTTAGGGTTACATAATGGAGCCCATAGCTCCGCTCACAGAGGTGATCTGGGGTCAAGGACGGTGGAAACGTGACCTCCAGGTCAAGGTCTACCCGCATGCAAAGTTTCAATGCGCTGCGACAACTTTGACATCCGAGTGGCATTTGAGTGGCCAGTGGTTAGGGTTAGGCACATTTCCGACCAAAAAGGTCAAATCATCGTAGGACTCTCAGACCTTGCAGGACGACTCCTTAGGTCAAATGGAGCATACTCAACGAAACATTTTTCGATTTGGAGCCAATGTTAGGGTTACATAATGGAGCCCATAGCTCCGCTCACAGAGGTGATCTGGGGTCAAGGACGGTGGAAACGTGACCTCCAGGTCAAGGTCTACCCGCATGCAAAGTTTCAATGCGCTGCGACAACTTTGACATCCGAGTGGCATTTGAGTGGCCAGTGGTTAGGGTTAGGCACATTTCCGACCAAAAAGGTCAAATCATCGTAGGACTCTCAGACCTTGCAGGACGACTCCTTAGGTCAAATGGAGCATACTCAACGAAACATTTTTCGATTTGGAGCCAATGTTAGGGTTACATAATGGAGCCCATAGCTCCGCTCACAGAGGTGATCTGGGGTCAAGGACGGTGGAAACGTGACCTCCAGGTCAAGGTCTACCCGCATGCAAAGTTTCAATGCGCTGCGACAACTTTGACATCCGAGTGGCATTTGAGTGGCCAGTGGTTAGGGTTAGGCACATTTCCGACCAAAAAGGTCAAATCATCGTAGGACTCTCAGACCTTGCAGGACGACTCCTTAGGTCAAATGGAGCATACTCAACGAAACATTTTTCGATTTGGAGCCAATGTTAGGGTTACATAATGGAGCCCATAGCTCCGCTCACAGAGGTGATCTGGGGTCAAGGACGGTGGAAACGTGACCTCCAGGTCAAGGTCTACCCGCATGCAAAGTTTCAATGCGCTGCGACAACTTTGACATCCGAGTGGCATTTGAGTGGCCAGTGGTTAGGGTTAGGCACATTTCCGACCAAAAAGGTCAAATCATCGTAGGACTCTCAGACCTTGCAGGACGACTCCTTAGGTCAAATGGAGCATACTCAACGAAACATTTTTCGATTTGGAGCCAATGTTAGGGTTACATAATGGAGCCCATAGCTCCGCTCACAGAGGTGATCTGGGGTCAAGGACGGTGGAAACGTGACCTCCAGGTCAAGGTCTACCCGCATGCAAAGTTTCAATGCGCTGCGACAACTTTGACATCCGAGTGGCATTTGAGTGGCCAGTGGTTAGGGTTAGGCACATTTCCGACCAAAAAGGTCAAATCATCGTAGGACTCTCAGACCTTGCAGGACGACTCCTTAGGTCAAATGGAGCATACTCAACGAAACATTTTTCGATTGGAGCCAATGTTAGGGTTACATAATGGAGCCCATAGCTCCGCTCACAGAGGTGATCTGGGGTCAAGGACGGTGGAAACGTGACCTCCAGGTCAAGGTCTACCCGCATGCAAAGTTTCAATGCGCTGCGACAACTTTGACATCCGAGTGGCATTTGAGTGGCCAGTGGTTAGGGTTAGGCACATTTCCGACCAAAAAGGTCAAATCATCGTAGGACTCTCAGACCTTGCAGGACGACTCCTTAGGTCAAATGGAGCATACTCAACGAAACATTTTTCGATTTGGAGCCAATGTTAGGGTTACATAATGGAGCCCATAGCTCCGCTCACAGAGGTGATCTGGGGTCAAGGACGGTGGAAACGTGACCTCCAGGTCAAGGTCTACCCGCATGCAAAGTTTCAATGCGCTGCGACAACTTTGACATCCGAGTGGCATTTGAGTGGCCAGTGGTTAGGGTTAGGCACATTTCCGACCAAAAAGGTCAAATCATCGTAGGACTCTCAGACCTTGCAGGACGACTCCTTAGGTCAAATGGAGCATACTCAACGAAACATTTTTCGATTTGGAGCCAATGTTAGGGTTACATAATGGAGCCCATAGCTCCGCTCACAGAGGTGATCTGGGGTCAAGGACGGTGGAAACGTGACCTCCAGGTCAAGGTCTACCCGCATGCAAAGTTTCAATGCGCTGCGACAACTTTGACATCCGAGTGGCATTTGAGTGGCCAGTGGTTAGGGTTAGGCACATTTCCGACCAAAAAGGTCAAATCATCGTAGGACTCTCAGACCTTGCAGACGACTCCTTAGGTCAAATGGAGCATACTCAACGAAACATTTTTCGATTTGGAGCCAATGTTAGGGTTACATAATGGAGCCCATAGCTCCGCTCACAGAGGTGATCTGGGGTCAAGGACGGTGGAAACGTGACCTCCAGGTCAAGGTCTACCGCATGCAAAGTTTCAATGCGCTGCGACAACTTTGACATCCGAGTGGCATTTGAGTGGCCAGTGGTTAGGGTTAGGCACATTTCCGACCAAAAAGGTCAAATCATCGTAGGACTCTCAGACCTTGCAGGACGACTCCTTAGGTCAAATGGAGCATACTCAACGAAACATTTTTCGATTTGGAGCCAATGTTAGGGTTACATAATGGAGCCCATAGCTCCGCTCACAGAGGTGATCTGGGGTCAAGGACGGTGGAAACGTGACCTCCAGGTCAAGGTCTACCCGCATGCAAAGTTTCAATGCGCTGCGACAACTTTGACATCCGAGTGGCATTTGAGTGGCCAGTGGTTAGGGTTAGGCACATTTCCGACCAAAAAGGTCAAATCATCGTAGGACTCTCAGACCTTGCAGGACGACTCCTTAGGTCAAATGGAGCATACTCAACGAAACATTTTTCGATTTGGAGCCAATGTTAGGGTTACATAATGGAGCCCATAGCTCCGCTCACAGAGGTGATCTGGGGTCAAGGACGGTGGAAACGTGACCTCCAGGTCAAGGTCTACCCGCATGCAAAGTTTCAATGCGCTGCGACAACTTTGACATCCGAGTGGCATTTGAGTGGCCAGTGGTTAGGGTTAGGCACATTTCCGACCAAAAAGGTCAAATCATCGTAGGACTCTCAGACCTTGCAGGACGACTCCTTAGGTCAAATGGAGCATACTCAACGAAACATTTTTCGATTTGGAGCCAATGTTAGGGTTACATAATGGAGCCCATAGCTCCGCTCACAGAGGTGATCTGGGGTCAAGGACGGTGGAAACGTGACCTCCAGGTCAAGGTCTACCCGCATGCAAAGTTTCAATGCGCTGCGACAACTTTGACATCCGAGTGGCATTTGAGTGGCCAGTGGTTAGGGTTAGGCACATTTCCGACCAAAAAGGTCAAATCATCGTAGGACTCTCAGACCTTGCAGGACGACTCCTTAGGTCAAATGGAGCATACTCAACGAAACATTTTTCGATTTGGAGCCAATGTTAGGGTTACATAATGGAGCCCATAGCTCCGCTCACAGAGGTGATCTGGGGTCAAGGACGGTGGAAACGTGACCTCCAGGTCAAGGTCTACCCGCATGCAAAGTTTCAATGCGCTGCGACAACTTTGACATCCGAGTGGCATTTGAGTGGCCAGTGGTTAGGGTTAGGCACATTTCCGACCAAAAAGGTCAAATCATCGTAGGACTCTCAGACCTTGCAGGACGACTCCTTAGGTCAAATGGAGCATACTCAACGAAACATTTTTCGATTTGGAGCCAATGTTAGGGTTACATAATGGAGCCCATAGCTCCGCTCACAGAGGTGATCTGGGGTCAAGGACGGTGGAAACGTGACCTCCAGGTCAAGGTCTACCCGCATGCAAAGTTTCAATGCGCTGCGACAACTTTGACATCCGAGTGGCATTTGAGTGGCCAGTGGTTAGGGTTAGGCACATTTCCGACCAAAAAGGTCAAATCATCGTAGGACTCTCAGACCTTGCAGGACGACTCCTTAGGTCAAATGGAGCATACTCAACGAAACATTTTTCGATTTGGAGCCAATGTTAGGGTTACATAATGGAGCCCATAGCTCCGCTCACAGAGGTGATCTGGGTCAAGGACGGTGGAAACGTGACCTCCAGGTCAAGGTCTACCCGCATGCAAAGTTTCAATGCGCTGCGACAACTTTGACATCCGAGTGGCATTTGAGTGGCCAGTGGTTAGGGTTAGGCACATTTCCGACCAAAAAGGTCAAATCATCGTAGGACTCTCAGACCTTGCAGGACGACTCCTTAGGTCAAATGGAGCATACTCAACGAAACATTTTTCGATTTGGAGCCAATGTTAGGGTTACATAATGGAGCCCATAGCTCCGCTCACAGAGGTGATCTGGGGTCAAGGACGGTGGAAACGTGACCTCCAGGTCAAGGTCTACCCGCATGCAAAGTTTCAATGCGCTGCGACAACTTTGACATCCGAGTGGCATTTGAGTGGCCAGTGGTTAGGGTTAGGCACATTTCCGACCAAAAAGGTCAAATCATCGTAGGACTCTCAGACCTTGCAGGACGACTCCTTAGGTCAAATGGAGCATACTCAACGAAACATTTTCGATTTGGAGCCAATGTTAGGGTTACATAATGGAGCCCATAGCTCCGCTCACAGAGGTGATCTGGGGTCAAGGACGGTGGAAACGTGACCTCCAGGTCAAGGTCTACCCGCATGCAAAGTTTCAATGCGCTGCGACAACTTTGACATCCGAGTGGCATTTGAAGTGGCCAGTGGTTAGGGTT
>NW_025964083.1:0-33380 GCF_023055435.1 Haliotis rufescens
AACACTTGACAATTCATCTTTCAAACTGTATTTTTGAAAGATGAAAAGCTTGAACGCTCTACAACGCTTCCTACGCATATTTCTCACTTCCGAAATTATTTGCTTTGGATTGAGGCTTTTCGATTGGCAAAGTGTGTGTACCACATTATGAATGAATGATAGAATGCATTATGATCAAGATATGGAAATATTTGTAATTATGTATACACTTATATTTTCTCATTACTTGTATATGATTCCTATGCACTGTACAATTATTCTGCACTATCATTATTCACATATTACATTAAAAAGAAATGTATATAGGAGACCTCGTAAGTGTGTCATTTGTGCCTAATCCATTTGATTTTCCGCAATAAAATATGTTTTAATATACTTAGGCAACTTCATACAGTGTGGTGGATGGGTCGGGATTGGTAGGAGAGCAAGTCTCAAGTCTTGTTTCATCTGAATTGGTGAGCCGCGCTTTGTGCGCTTGGATGTATGCTGTGTTACCATTTGTATTTGGCCTGAGGCCTGTAAATAAGCTTTGACTTGACTCTAACTTCGGAACACCGTTTTGGAAAGATGGAAAGCTCGACAGTTCTACTTCGGGTCTCACTTCCCAGTTCCGTAAAAAACATGTTTGTGTCAGGAAATAGTAACCTTAATAGCTTCAATTTGCTTCTAACTTACACTTTTTATTTCATAGTTTGAGAAACGGTGTAAATGTCACGGTGGCCATTTTTTCGTTAATTAACTGCCTTCTGTCAGATATAAGAAAGATGACCTATTACGACATTCAATCCGGTTTTCGACACTCGATGATACCATAAGCATATATTCCTTGATATATAGAGCACTTGCAGTATTGGTAATTTATATGTTACCCTTTATATAAAACAGGAATACAAATTTCCGATCAAACCCAGTCCTAAAATATGTAAAAATAAACATAGAAATTAATTTCTAAAAATCTCATTATGTCAAATATGTTATGTGCGCTACAATCTTTTTTTCTGTGTCTGTTTTGGGCGGGTGATCTTTACGTACTGGACACAGTACGTCTATATGACTGTTTTTTGTCAATAGTCTAAATAATGTATCAAAATAATGTATCAAAACACATATTTCTTTTCACGAAGTTCTGTTATATATGACGGTATGAACAGTTAAAAATCAAGACTAATTACATAACATCACAACCATCATTATAAACGTTACATTGTTCAGTATCGGTTTGAGCGATGAGTACTAGTTCAACGTCCGCTCTGACCTTATTGTTACACGCACATGGGCCACTTTAATTAGCTTCACACAGTGTGCTGACCGCGGGAATTGACCCAGGACCGGTCGCGAAACCACGACGACGCGTTAGCCGCTGATCTATCCCGCCGCCAAAACTGTTTTAAAGTTCAATGTGCAATATGTGTTACCTATGTTCTAACTCACATAAACTGTTCATACTAATTCTACATTGGGTAACATCCATGTACATTTGTTAAAATATGTACAAGTGTTTCATATGTGCAAAAATAGACTGGGTTACTGACTAATAAGAACGAGTGGACCGGCGAGGTGCTGTGATTGGACAATAGTTACGAGCTTTATGAAATTGTACACGATTATAAGGAGTTCTATGTGTTCTCAATGCATTTTACCTGGAAATTTCTTGAATATTGTTAAAAGTGGTGTAAAACCATACTCATGTACTTTACAAAAGGCATCAATTATTAAAAGATATTATTTTACACTGACTCCGCTTATTTTCTACTATGAATTCACTCTAGTACGATTTGGGTGAGTTTAGTTAGATATCGCCAAAGAGAATAGAGATGTTTAAAATACCATCTGCTCTAGTTTTATGATATATGAATTATCAAGTGATAACTCAAAACATTTCATCAAGATCTGGCACTACATGGCCGAAATGTGGATAACTGGGCTATATTCCATCTTCAAAAGACTCGTATTCTCGGAATATATTTATCTATTGAATGCTTCAATTACGACAAGTTACATATACTGAGTTATTTACCAGCATAAAGACATGGAAAAGTGTCATCATCGTTTAATGATGTGCCATGTTACTACTTTTTTTAACCACATTGTAGCCATATATCTTACTATTATATAGCTAGGTGTTGAAGGATTGAAAATTTTCACCTTCATAACTTCAAAAATATGTTTCAAATGTATACATCATTATCCGTTCATATTATATGTATAGCCTACTCGTCATGGAGTATTACCAAGTGGGTCGCTAACATTACATCTGGCTTAAACTTGTTGATGCAACCTGTCTTGATTAAGTTTTATGAATACTGTTATTATTTATTTTTAAATGTACAGTATAAACTTCTACAGATCTAAACTAAAACCGGCATAGTGGGCTCAAACGACTCTCCCTAAATTTGACTCTGGAGTCATACTGGCCTAAGCTCACATGACCCCCCTCGCCGGGCTCAAAACACTCCCTCTAGGCTCAGCTAACTCCACTACTGGACCCAAATGACTCCCCTTGTTTTGAATTAAAATGATTACAGAAAATAAAACCTTCAGAGAAATTTTGAATTATCCGACATTAACATAAATCAAAATAATATTGTAATATTGTTAAGGTTTCTATCTCCAGAAACATGTAAACGAAAGTGGAAAGTCAAACACGATGTAGACCTTCGAGCTTTCAATCGTTTCAAAACGGTGTACGGAAGCAGGAAGTAGGAAGTGGTGTAGACATTTCAAGCGATCCATCTTTCAAAAATAAAGTTTGAAAAATGAATTGTCAAGTGTAACCCGATCATTATACTGAAAGAATAATTAGCCAAATAGAAGACTTAGAAACTGAAATGAAGGGACGCAACATCTGAATTATCATTAAAACGTTATTTTCCAATGAGAAAAAGTAATTGCACATTCTATACCATGGCTTCTCTAAAGACCTTTACTCAGAGACGCTGGATTATTTGGATATTTTTGTATTCGCAGTTCATTTACATGTACTTAGTGCCATCAAGAATAGCTGAAAGTGAGGTTGCACAAAACAACACTGCCTTAGTACTGACATTGTCATTTTGACATTCATTTCAGTACCATGCATGTATATTTAGGAAAATGTAACTGCTTTTTTCCCCCACACTAATGCTTTCCCCGTGACAACTGACGAAACAAATGGGCAATTGTAAAGTTTAATCTTGACGCAAATATCCAATGCGCAAATTGTTATTGAACTAGTTCATTCTAGCGTGTTTCCCCAAAACAGCTAACTGCTGTATCTCACCCTTTCTTTTCAAAGACCATGATGCAAACATTAATTCTTGACACATAAATTGACAAGAAAGATAAGTTATCCTCTCTTGACAAGAACATCAAGTGCACTTACAAGCGATGTCACTGAAGCACTTAGTGCTGGCAGTTTAACAAGTTCAGTCTCAGATCTCAGAAGATAGAGTGTGATTTATGGAATAATAATAAAGAAAGAACGAACAGAGTGTCCATGTTTGAAATTTTGTTTTCAAGCCATTATAGAACACATACCAGTAGTTCATGTGTTTCTTATATATTGACACGGATAGTAGGAATAAATAGCATGTTACATGCCTGTATTATTATGAAAGAATTTGAAAGTTATTTTAATTTGGCATTTTCCGGTGTCTATCACTGTCTATTTTACTGTAGATGGTAATGCATAGATAGGCCAAAGCCTAGTGAGGACTAGCAAAGATTGATACAACTAAGGATTAAAACATTCATTTGCAAGAAATATTATATCAAAAAGAAGGCCAGACCCATTTTGATTTTACAATATTACAATATCAATAATATTTAAAAAATGGGAGTGTAACATTTGCAGATCTGTATTGCAATGACCTTAAAAGGTGAGAGTGAGTTACGTCCTATCTACTCATGACATCATATGGTTGCATTATGTGTCCTTGTTTGTTGTTTAACGCAAGAGTCAGCAATATACCAGTTTAGTCAGGGCGATCTGTAAATGATCGAATCAGGACCAGACAAACACGTGATTGATATCATGAGAAATGATCCAAGCAGTCTGGTTACAGTTAATCAACCAAATCACCGAGTCAGACCAGCGACCCACTTACTTATTGAACACACAATGTCATTTAGAAAGTGGTCAAATGATACAAATGTTATATTTGGGATAACACTTTCTTTGTAAAATACAGATTCTCGTACTTTTGGGGGTTGAGTCCCGTCCGGTATTTGACCCCACACTGCCAGAGTGAGGCACCTAATCGCCAGCACACAAAATCAGCGATCTAACCCACTCAGCCACCGAGGCTTCAACAAAATGAAAGTCCGACAACTGGTAGGCTAGATCAGGTACTTTGTGTACCCCTCTGACAAGTGTAATTTGGCACGGCTCCCATGGCCGAAAGATGTGAACACACAATGCCATTTAGAAAGTGATCAAATGAAACAAATGTTATATTTGGGATAACACTTTCTTTGTAAAGTACAGATTCTCGTACTTGTTGGGTTGAGTCTCGTCCGGGAGTTGAACCCACACTGACAGTGAGGCACCTAATCGCCAGCACACAAAATCAGCGATCTAACCCATTTACCCCAGAGGCTTCCATAAAATGAAAGTCCGACAACTGGTAGTCTAGATTACGTACTTTGTGTACCCCTCTGACAAGTGTAAATTGGCACGGTTGCCATGTCCGAAATTAAAGCCATGAACACACAATACCATTTAGATCGCTGACTTTGTGTGCTGACGATTAGGTGCCTCACTCACCAAGACAATATCGTCTCATTACATTACATCACACTATGCAATAGATTCGAATCTGCTTGTGTTATCAATTGACAATTCCGTACAATATCAGGAATGGCGAATACCAACATCTACCGTTAAAAACCGGTTCTATGCGGCCCGCCTGAAAGCAAGGCGTCATGTGAGGGGTGTGACCCTACCAGCCTCCAATAGACGGAAATGGTCGGGGTGGGCTAGGCAGCACTAGGACGGGCTGTGCGCCAATTGCGTTATTCCATGTTTACAGGCGGATCAAAGTATTGCCTCCGATTCGCAGATGGCACAAACGTTTGTAGCGTAAATTTGACGAAGCGGCGAGCGGTATGCAAGGGCAACAATTCTTGACAATGATTTGTATTGAGTATTGGTAGAGTCATGGTGTGGGACGATATCATACATGACAAGCGAACCGATTTGGTTATTGTGAATGGACTTTTGACTGGCCAGCGATATGTTGAAGAATTTAGCGTCCTGTCGTTGATCCATTCTCTAGAATTATAGGCAGAAAGTTTGAACAGCAAGATGACAATGCCAGACCACATCGTCCACAGGTTGTTATCGATTTTTCCGACGAGAAGGCATACGAACATTGGACTGGCCCCCTGAGGAGTCTGACATGTCCCCAACAGAGCATATGTTGGATGTTTTTGGGTGGAAACTGTACGTCAGAGACCCAGTACCCGCCAACGTGACCAAGCTTGGGGTGGCTCTGAATGGCGGGCAATACCAAAGGACAACCATACGCAAGTTAATCAACAGTATGCCATCAATAGTCGAGTAGGTAGATTGGGCCTCCGAGCACCCGAAAGATTATTTTTTATAATCCTCATACTGTCTACAAATTGAATTTTGATGTTAACAATGCGACATATCACAGTTTGTTATTTTTGCTAGTAGCTTTCATTTAAAGTACATTAAATACTGTTCAATGAAATCATATGAATTTGCTTTGTATGTAGATATATATATTTGCAAGTATTTGAGTATAGTATACTGACTTTTTCAAGTGTTTCATGTTTTAATGCATGAAACGTGTTTAAATAAATATTTTAATCTTGAAAATAATCCTTTCAAACGCTTCCTCGGGCTCAATTTACACGCACAAAATAGTGTCATATGTGAAAATGTCACAAATGTCTAGTTAAAAAGTTTAACGGATTATAGATTTTCGTCGGAAATCCAATATGGCCGTCAATATGAGCGCCAATGGACACTATGGGACATTATGACACCCTGGGGAATCAAAATTCATTAAGTAGACAGTAGTTAGTATGATTAAGATGCAAGTTAAAACAAATATCTTTCGGGTGCATGGGGATTCTATCTTCCTAGACTACAAGGTATCGTCCAAGATGGTGGACACACCAGATATGGATCAATACCCCTGAAATAAATTTTACAGACAATCATCGTTCAATCAGTACCCTTAATTAGTTTCTCCAAGGGAAACACAAGTGCAATCAATTAAGTATGATCTTACACTGATATGTTGAAAGGTCATACCTATCTTTAATTGTACTGAGAACAACTCTAATGTTATCGTCATACCTAGACCTATCAAATTAAAATTAGGTGCCAACGCCCAAGAGAAAACACGATCGTCGCATGTATACATCTCCGGGCTCTGCAACAGATATTGTTACTGGAAATATCAATGATTAATCTCCATTTTGTCAATTCATCTTGTGTCTGTTCTGTGGGGATTCGTTTGCTTGTATTTGGTTCACCTTGGCTTGCCCTAAATCTCTTTGCGTCTACATGCCGATGGCGTGTTGCCTGGTTTGTGAAAAACAATTCCCTACACATCATGTTCGTATTATGTCACTTTTTTCCACGAGAACTGCCGTCACATTTGAATGACTCTCGTGTTGAGGCTTTGAAATGAAATAAAGTGGGACATATATTTCACATGAAATAGCCGTGACCGGTACATTAATAGAAGCGACAAAACCATTTCAATAATTACGTAAGGCACGAGGCAAGACCAATGATGTTTAAATTATTGTCCTTGTGCTTTTAAGTAGAGAGCATTAGTCTAGTCTGAAGGATATCATTTAAACTCTTCACAAAACTGTATTACAAGAGGGATGACTTCAACTATCCAATAGTCAACTTTCCCTTCATGTCGAGCAATATTCCAGCAGCTCTAGGCGGATAGACAACATTGAATACAATCGAACATGCTCTTTTCTCAAATATTTGTCAAAAGAGCGTCAAACGACTCTTGCTCAAAAGGTGTTATATCAAGGTTACAACATTCAAGGTACCGATGAAGCTTTCAAAATGTTCTATAATATACATGTTGAGGACATTTTCAAATTTGACACATCAATGACAAAACGTATGTCCGATGCATTTCACTTTATTGACTTGTAACATGTTACCATGTGTAATTTTTCAGGCGAACAGTTGACATGCCTCTGAGTGTGTTTGTAACGGGTGCCACCTGTGGGGCAGGACACGCGCACCTTGTTGCGAACACTTCGTATCACCACTATTTATTAGTGAGTCATAGATATATGTTCATGATACAGTGGGAATCGTACAATCGACTAACAGATCAACGCACCGTGTACAACTAAAGCTATAAGACAAGATGAAGCAAAACAAATGGCAGAAATTTCTGATCTGTGAAAGTTTTGATGGAGCGCTTTGCAGCTTTTGCAGTGCGCAAGCATTTTGAGATTAGAAAAAGCAAAATGATGGTTTGCAGTATGCCACCTCTCCAATTAGAGTCCTTGAGACATATTTGAGGTTTTCTATGAAGATGTTTGATTTAAAATAATGAATTATCTTATTATCAGGTTTTTCCCTTCCTATTATAACACTTCGTCATAAATAACACATCCGACAAGAAATGAATTTTGCATTAAGAGTCTTAGCTAAAAAATAATCCATCCTGTGCTGAAGTGGCACCAGTGATAAAACTTCATTCTGGCGAGAGCATTAAGCAAATTGACCCTACATTGCCTCACCTCCATATCTCGAAAGAACATCTCACCGGCTTCACTGCCTCAGGAGACTCATTTCCACAGGCAAAAAGTTTAAGTCTGGTAACAAAAACATTATTACATTTAACGGTATCTGTTTTAGCGTCAGTTTTTCTGGACACGTTATTGGCACCGTTTAATGGATTGTGAAATTACTTCCTGAAATGGACAACATTTTGATTGAACGAGAGCAGCTGGTCTTTGCTATTGATCATTGTTTTTACGACAACTCTCCAATGTTGTCCATTCATTCACAAAGATTAAGAGCAAATAAAAAAAACTGGTCGATGTACACCCAAAGGATCATGGAAGATACCCTACTAAGTAAGAAAGTATGTAAAAGTTTTATACTTCAGCATTTTATTTTAGATAAGGCCTACTTAATTGAACTGCTTTACCTTTGATGTTGTCGGCGTTTGCTATTATGTATTGGAAAATGGCCTCGGAAGACGTGTTTCAAACTCGTGAATTTCCTCTCAACGTGCAGAACGTATCAAGAGGTGTTCGCACGTAACGTGAGGGTCAGAAACCCCTCTACCGATGTCATTCTCTAACTTACACTCTAGTTGGCCCCTTTGGTGGCGATTCAGTCGGCATTTCAATTAATACAATTACAAAAAAAGTCATACATTGTTTGGCACCCTCTCGGTGTCATTTCGGAGGTGTTACTATTTCGACAGTTGTTATGAAAGTCAGCGTTTAGAAGGTTACAAATCATACCTAAATGCTTGCAGCCTTTTAAAATGTGTTTCCTAGCATTGATACTTGATAGTGGAAAGACTCGATTGATGCGGGTAATGGTGCCACGTCCCCTCACATGTATGTATTACATGTTCATTCAACTGCAATGGTATTGCAGTTTCCGTTTCCCATATCGAAAGTTTCCATTTGTATCCATAACTGCAGTAGTATGGCTCCCCAATGGACACGTAAGTGTCCTGATATGTTGTAATGTCCCTGCTTCTTCCGTGTAAGACTTAGCGTTACTAATGATGATCGATCGTTGTGAGATATTCAATAAATGCCATGGTATTTTATATATATTTAACATATATGAACATATACATATATACATATACATGTATATGCAAAAGTTTTCAGATTCCTAGGTCTGATAGAAGGTTTCGTTGTAATTTTCCAGGGAATCATGTTCTCTTTGCTTGTATTTACAACCAGGAAATGTTTATTCCCCCGTCACTGTGCACGTGGCACCACGTGCCCAGGTAATTCCATTACCCGACATTACCCCTGTATAACCGTTAAAGGGGCGAATAAGAGCGCAAATTGATATCACAATACTAATACTAATTCTATCTTTTATTGGTGATATGCATCATTTCATACACTATTGTTTGTCCCTCATTTATGACCAAAGCAACATAGAACTCATGTAACATTCGTAACAGCCCCACTACGCATTAGGACCTTTCAGAAAAGATCAATAGTCAAAGCGTACTGCCCGTACATCACAGTGAAAAAGTGCTTTGGGGGTTAGTGTAAATATCAGGTAATATGAATCGAAACTTAAAAACATATTTGATAAAGCTGGTCTTAAGTGGTTTGTCCCGAGGGCCAACCAAAGATGTACATACATCTATACGTCTTTGGCACAACTAAATTATTCAGTACATAATAAATACCTGTCTATCGGGTCTCTGTTCAAACTGTTGTCACTCTACCGATTCTTACAAGCTATTATTACCAACGTGCTCAATATGTAGGCCGGGTTGATAAGAACATCTATTTGTAAAATCTAATCCAAATCCAAGGTGATGTGTGGTTATACCGCATCGGGACCCTTCCTCTCTCAGATTTCTTGCACGATAGTCCCTTTCCAAACGGTACTAATAAGCAGACATTGATAAATAATAGACTTGTCTTTCGTTAAACCCGTACACAATCTTAGGTTCAATCTATATCTTAGACCACCGAGGATTTATTTCGGCGGCAAGCATTGCTATGTATTGATCTTATTGTTCATGTTATCACGAAGGAACCATGTGTAATTTCGCTGTATTTAGTAGCCTATATATATATTCTTCATATACCCGTCGGTTGGTGGCAGCGTAAACATAATTATATTTGTTTCAGTTTCATTCTGTTTGGTATCTGTGTTGTGACTGGCATCGGTGTTATGATTAGTATTTGTGTTATAATTGGTACCAGTGTCATGATCGGTATCTATGTTCTGTTGGTGTCTGCGTTGTGGTTGGTGCCTGTTTTATGTATAGTGTCTATGTTATGATTGGTATCTGTGTTGTGTATGGTCTCTATATTCTGTTAAGTATGCGTGTTCTGCTTGGTATTTGTGTTCTGTTTGGGATATGTGTTATGAACGGTATGTGTGATGTGATGGGCATATATGTTCTGTTCGGTAAGTGTGTTGTGATCGGTATATCTGTTATTATTGGTATCTGTGTTATGATCGGTATGTGTGTTGTGATGGGTATATATGTTCTGTCCGGTATGTGTGTTGTGATCGGTATCTCTGTTATTATTGGTATCTGTGTCATGATCGGTAACTGTGTTCTGTTTGGTATCTGTGTTATGATTGACATCTGTGTCATGTTTGGTATCTGTGTCATGATCGGTAACTGTGTTCTGTTTGGTATCTGTGTTATGATTGACATCTGTGTCATGTTTGGTAACTGTGTTCTGTTTGGTATCTGTGTTATGATTGACACCTGTGTTATGATTGACATCTGTGTCATGATCGGTAACTGTGTTCTGTTTGGTATCTGTGTTATGATTGACACCTGTGTTATGATTGACATCTGTGTCATGATCGGTAACTGTGTTCTGTTTGGTATCTGTGTTATGATTGACATCTGTGTTATGATTGACATCTGTGTCATGATCGGTAACTTTGTTCTGTTTGGTATCTGTGTTATGATTGACACCTGTGTTATGATTGACATCTGTGTCTTGTTTGGTATCTGTGTTATTATCGGTAATTGAGTTCTGTTTGGTATCTGTGTTATGATTGACACCTGTGTTATGATTGACATCTGTGTCTTGTTTGGTATCTGTGTTATTATCGGTAATTGAGTTCTGTTTGGTATCTGTGTTATGATTGACATCTGTGTCTTGTTTGGTATCTGTGTTATTATCGGTAATTGAGTTCTGTTTGGTATCTGTGTTATGATTGACATCTGTGTCTTGTTTGGTATCTGTGTTATTATCGGTAATTGAGTTCCGTTTGGTGTCTGTTTTGTAATCGGTATCTGCGTTATGACAGGCATCTGTGTTCCGTTTGGTGTCTGTGTAGTGGTTGGTGTCTGTGTTATTATCGGTAATTGAGTTCTGTTTGGTATCTGTTTTGTAATCGGTATCTGCGTTATGACAGGCATCTGTGTTCCGTTTGGTGTCTGTGTAGTGGTTGGTGTCTGTGTTATGAACGGTATGTGTGTTCTGTTTTGGTGTTTGTGTTGTGGTTTGTGTCTGTGTTATGAACGGTATGTGTATTCTGTTGGGAATTTGTGTTGTGATCGGTATCTATGTTTTGATTGGAGTTTGTGTTATGATCGGTAACTGTGTTTTTGTTTGGTATTTGTGTCATGGTCGGTATCTGTGTTTTGTGTTGTGGTTTGTGTCTGTGTTATGATCGGTATCTATATTCTGTTTGGTATATGTGTTGTGATCGGTATCTGTTCTGTGTAGTATATGTGTTCTCTTTGGTATCTTTGTTCTCTTTGGTATATGTGTTATGAACGGTAAATGTGTTATGAATTGTATCTCGTCTGTATGGTATCTGTATTCCGTTTGGTATCTGTGACATTATCAGTATCTATATTCTGTTTGGTGTCTGTGTTCTGTTTGGTATTTGCGTAATGTTTGGTTTCTGTGCAATGACTTGTATCTTTGTTATGTTTGGTATCTGTGTAATGGTTGGTATCTGTGTTGTCTTTGGTATTTGTGTTGTGATCTGTATTTGTGTTATATTTGGTACCTGTGTCATGATCGGTAACTATGTTCTGTTGGCGTATGTGCTGTGGATGGTGTCTGTTTTATATATGGTATCTGTGTTATGATTGGTGTCTGTGCTCTGTATGGTATCTGTTTTATGATTGGTATCTGTGTTCTGTTGGGTGGGTGTGCTGTGATCGGCATTTGTATTGTGATTGGTATCTGTGTTGTGATTGGTATCTGTGTTATGACTGGTATATGTCTTCTATTTGGTATCTGTGTTGTGATTTGTATCTGTGTAATGTTTGGTGACTGTGCTCTGATTGGTATCTGTTTTCTGTTGGTATATATGTCATTTTGGCATCTGGGGACATTAAGCTTACTGCTGATCAGAGTCCATGTTATTCCGATGAACAGCATGTCTTATTTATACATTTTTACATGAACAGAGTTCGCCTGTCTTCGTTTTATAAAGACACACCGTCTTAAATCTGAGATAGTGAGTGAGTGAGTATGGTTTTACGCCGCTTTTAGCAATATTCCAGCAATATCACGGCGGGGGACACCAGAAATGGGCTTCACACATTGTACCCATGTCGGGAATCGAACCCGGGTCTTCAGCGTGACGAGCGAACGCTTTAACCACTAGGCTACCCGACCGCCCCTTAAATCTGAGATAGCGTACATGCATATTATATATATTAGTAATGCTTCAAGTCTGTTACACGTCTTTGCAACAGAGGCCATTTCGTTCCTATTCTGAGGATCACGTGGCAGATGATAGGCTAAACATATGATTACGTTCCATTTATTTTGGCCATAAACTTTTATGGAAGGCAATCTAAACGAATCTAACCAGTAATTCCAACGTGCGTCAACCTTTCCTTAATCCAAGTACCCTTAGTCCGCTACAGCAAACACGACCTTTCTAACGCATGAAATAAGATAAGCCATGATTGCTTAGCATTAACAAAGTTATATTTGAAAACGGATGAAGTGTTAATGCGTCCCGTCGTAGACGCCAAGTGAGTGACGCGACAGTGTATGTACTCACCTGGGAGTTAGTTTTGCTAAGTGCACAGCATAGTCCATATAATCACCTGAATACCACTGCTAGTCCAAAGTCGTTTAAAGGATTAAATAGATATTAATCCCCAAATTAGTGTATGTACGTCTGGTTGTCTGGGTCGGGTATGCTGACTGATAATAACATAAGGACTGTATAATTGAATAACGATAGGTTTGCATGGCGTTTACAAACATAACAGCATATACATTCCACCACATGAGACGCAAAGATACCTACATGAAACAGTCACCAGCTATGTGTTGATATTTAGTCGTCAAATGCCCCACAAGTCGTTGTACAGTTCACCTGCTTCACACTTGACTTCCCTCACACATCGAGGTGGCACGCGGTGATATAACTGAAATACTGTTAAAACCTGCGTTAAACCCAATTCACTGACTCACGCAATTTTACAAACATGCAATGTTATGCAACTAACCATCTCGATCAGTATCATGTCAGTCATCTGTTGATAATAGGACAAATTCAGTCATAAAACTGTCGACGAATCCCTTCTTTCACCGGTACTAATCTTGTACTCTTCAAAACAAGTAGGCAATCATAAAATATAAATGTTAATACCAAGTATTAGAACAAAGATAAATGTTGCAATTGGCGACAAACATCCTATGCAAGAACGTTTATGTCTGTAAAACTTAACACCACAACACATATAGTTTGCACGTGCCTCACGCAGTAGAAGGGTGTCAATCCTAATTTTGACACTTTCAATGAAGGTCGATAAATCTCTGTGAACCATTATTTCTGTGAATGTTATTGATTCAGCTTTTCATACAGTTGTGATTTACTTGATGTAATTCGTCGTTTGTGTATGACCTAGAGATGCGTCGTCTGTAACACGCGGAGCGCCTGCGGGCATTGGCATGCTGGAAATTGGCCAATATGTGATAAGCAGACTATGGAACAGGTGCAAACAAACCCAGCATGTTGAGGATGGGCCTTGTTCAGGGCGTACCATGTCAACGACAAGAGTCCAGGTTCGATATATTCGAAACGATGCTCTGCGAAATCGAGCGGAAACGGCGAATCAAATTGCTGCAAACGTTCATCAGGCTACTGGCGTACGAGTTACGGGTCACACGATCAGAAACGGACTACATGCAGCTCATCCCCATGTTCGACAGCCACGTGTTACGCTGCCCCATACATATCGTCATATTGCCAACATATTTCAATGCTGTACACAACGTCGAAAGTGGGGTAATCGTCGCTGGTCACGTTTTATGTTTTCAGACAAGTCACGATTCACTTTGCACTTCTTTGATAGTCGTGGTCGTGTCTGGCGACGTCGTAATGTACGCGAAGCCAATGTCAATCTTATGACAGATTTGGCGGTGAATCGGTTATGGCGTGGCATCACTATGACTGAGCGAGCCAAACTCCATATTATGCAAGGAAGGATCACTGGAAAATACTATCGGGACAGCATACTGAAACCATTTGCTGTCCCGTTTACAAGGCGTCTGGGTCAAAGTTTGTCTTTCAGGAGGACAACGCCCCTGCTCACCGTGCACGAAACCGTGTATCTCCACCAGCACAACATCCAAACAATGCCATGGCCAGCAACGAGCCCAGACCTTTTCCCAAAATTAAACACGTCTGTGACATGATAGACAGACGTGTGCGTCAACGTCATATGCCGCCGGTCACGTTGGCTGAAGTTGGACAGGCGCTGCAAGAGGCGTGGAACAGACTCCCTCAAACCGACATTGGGAGACTCATACACAGACTGCACCGTCGAGTAAATGAATCGTTGACAGATCATGGCGGTATTAAGCACTACTGATCCAAACATGTCAACTGTGAAATATCTAATCTTACTCCTATGGCCACTTAAGATCGTTGGCGGTCATAGCATCTACTATCGTATTTCACTTCCGGTTGTAAACTTATTTAAGCGTCCCCAATGCGTTCATTATTATCATACAACTATTACAAGAAACTAATATAGTACATTTTTTAGAAATATTCAGTCATTTACGAGTATCCCCTATTTTGTATTAAGAGTGTATATTGAAGTGTGAAGGTGTCCAAGATAGCGAGACGGTAAGACAGATAAATACATTCCAGTTTGAAGATGTGGCTTAAATTGACTAAAATTGCTAAGATAATGAAAAGAAGAAACAGTTTCATATAATTTGTGTAAATATATCTTTCACTCTGAGCTTAAATATTCCCATACATACTTTAATGTTACAACTTTCCTGTGCAATCCCCACAACTGAAGAGCCACATATAAATAAGTGAGTGAGTGAGTGTTAAAAGAGTTAAAATTTAACGTAACATCGGCAGTATTTCAGGCATAGTAGAAAAAGTACTACATTCAAAATAGATATATTTTGACTGCATAAAAACCTGTCATCGAAGGACAGTATAATAAGTAGACTTATTACAGATTTATTTAAAATTAGTAGAGAACCATAACAATATAACGCCATGCGTAACAATACAAGATAATAATGAGCGAAAGATCGCCAGCCACTGAAAGTAGATCACCATACTAGGGACCATGGGGACTTACAGTACCTTTGCTACCTGCATAGACCCAAGCAGGAGTTACACCATCCCTTCAGTTGCTGGCGACTGTACGTAATTTTACCAAGAATTAAAGTGACAAACACTCCACGTTTAGTAGATGTAAGTATTCCTTGAATGACATGGACTTACGATATACTCTCAGGGGACAATAGTTTTACAATATTTTAACGCCCTTCAAGGATACTGCCACTAACACATCTCAATTCTAAAAACTATATATTTATACAAAACATATTAACAATATTTATGATACAATTCTGTTTCTTGAAAAGGAAACAATGATTAAATGAGAACTAACAGTATTAAATAAGATCCTTTATAGATGAAACCTTGGAATACATATCCCTTGTGATGAAAAAATCAAGACAGTCAAGCAGGACATGCTTGACGGCGATTCTTTCATCACAAGGGATACAGAACGGAGGATCCTCACCTTTCAATAAATATTCATGGGTGTAACGGCAATGGCCAATATGACATTGTCTTAAAAGGACCTCTTAAAATCTGATCTATGTTGCCCAAGTAGGTGTACCCGATAGTTGGTTTAATTTCATAAAATGTATTGGTACCTACTTGAGTTTCCCACATCTTTTGCATAAGATATCTGATGTAAAATCTAATGACAGGTTTGTAATCACTGTAAGGGATGAGATGTGGTGTCACACATTTGTTGAGTGCTGCTTTAGCAACAGCATCAGCCATAGTGATACTAATGATTCCAACATGGCTGGGTAACCACCAAAAAACGTAGTGCCCTGTAACAAGTTTATTATATAATTCAATAATTTAGATTAAAAGTGGATGCTTACATTATATATTTTTAATAGCCTGGAGACACGAGAGTCCGAAAATAATATAACTTGCTTATGCTTAGATTATTTACCAATATATACTGAACTCCAAAAGAAACCTCACCCCAAGTAACATTGTATGAAAAGTTGTCATTTAAATATCAGGGTAATTTGTAAATTCTAAATTTAACCTACCTTGTCCGGAAAAATGGCAACGGCCATGGTAACCCGAGGCACGTTAGTTCCGTACAAATTGAAATGCCCATGCGTTCCCCCATTTCTTGCCCTATAGAAATAACATTCATTCGTTATTGAATTGCTACCACATGCCACGATTGACAAGAAATCAGCGACACCAAGCCCTTGGGCGATTGCAAGCTGGACAAACCATCAACACTACAGATGACCGATCACGTAGTGGAAGACCAAGGGTCACCACCCGACGTCAGGACACATTAGTGCGTCGACGATTGACGAGCAGACACCCCCACTGTCACAGGCTACACCGAGGACCCATTCTGACACCACGTCTTCAGTGGGCAACACAGCACCAGCATTGGCGCCACCAGCAGTTGGGAAGAGTCCTCTTCCCAGATGAGACCCGTTACTGTATCTCAACAGCAGATGGCACAGAGAGAGAGAGAGAGAGAGAGAGAGAGAGAGAGAGAGAGAGAGAGAGGCGGGGGGGGGGGGGGGGGGGTCTGGCGACGCCGTGGGGAACGTTATTCGGCTGCTTGTGTTGTCGGGAGAGACTCGTGGGGAGGTCCGAGCACCATGGCCGTTTTTTCCTGCTCCGACATGTCAGACAGGCAACGAGCTCTGTAATGAACAATGCCTCGGCAAGTTTTGTGCACAGGCACAGCAACCTCGATATTTGCAAATGTAGTTAACGTTGAGATTGAGAGATTGTTGTCTCCGTGAACACTCAAGTGAACAAGGAGGGAGCCACAACGAAGACGTGTCACATTCTTTACTTCTCCACAAATTCCAGAGACAACTTTGGATAGGGATTCAGCTTAATTGGCTTATCAGCCGCTTCTGTGACAACAATTGGGCCTATGAATCTAAAACACGAGATTAATTTTCGATTTGACCAGTTTCATCCAGACTGACATGTCTACATGTACGTTTTGTACGGTTTGAACATGGGTATTGTTGGGACATGATGAGTGAGTGAGTGAGTGAGTGATTGAAATTTAACGTCACATCGGCAATATTTCAGCCATATCGTGACGAAACAGTTATACTAATTATATTTTGATTTAATTAAAAAGCTGTCAACGATGGACAGTAAGATAACTAGAGTATCACAGTTTCGATTTTCAAGCTATTTGAGAACAGTTAAAAGAATACATTTTCATTCAACAATACAATATAAAAAAGGCTATAGATCACCAGCAGCCAAAGTGAGGCCACCTCACTAGGGACCTTGGGGACTTACATTACTTTTGCTACCTGCACGGCTCCCCAGCAGGATGAGACATAATGAAAGAAAGGTATTTCAGCACCCCTGCTCCCCACCCATCATGATCATGGAATGCCACAAACAGGCGTATGTTAGAGTACCGGATATCCAAGATACAAACACCAGGGCTACAGGAGTATTATACTTCAGCAAATATGACACCAATAGAATATTTGTGTACGACAATAAATGGCAGGCTGGCTCGGCCCATGACAAGAAATCAGATACATATTGCGTTTGGAGGTCAACATAAGCCAACCCCTTCTGGCATAAGACTCTTGACAATTTGCTATCTATTTAATTTGAGAATTCAAACATGTAATACATGGCCAAGATCAAACAACACATTTATATAAATCACGTGTGTGCACAAACAATTTTTATGTACAGGGCTTGACATGACCAGATTATTTGTTATTTCAAGAATGGTAAGCGTTAACTAAACCACGTAATGATGAACATAATCATAACACACAAAAATCAGAGAGCTCCAAACCAGGAGTTGAGGAGTACCTAACAGCGTGGCTGCTACCATAGGAAATAACAATCTGGCCAGGGCCAGTATCTTTCGACACAGAATGGAAATAACTAAAACAACGGTGACGATAAACATTTCTCATGATTGTTGTCCTGGAACATTTGTGGCCTACGTAAAATGTTTGATGATTGTGACTTTATTGCCTTCTTCTAATTGTTTGATTTTGTGTGTTTATTGGAGATATTTATATCAAATTTCCCAGACTTAAACTAGCTAGCTGGTTACGAAATGTACTTTGCCCCAGCAGTTAATCTATCGTTTTCAGGTAGATGTTCTGTTGGTATGTGTCTCTGCATTTGGCATGATGTTGTACATGTGAACCAGCTACACCTTAGCACCGATACAGAAAACTTCATATGTTTAAAATTTCCACATCTGTGTTTAATTTAAAATGTGATTTAATGCTGTTGTGTACATATGTCCATCCGGCAGGTTTTACATTTTACAAAGGGAGAACTCATTCAGGTGGTCTTATTGATAAAGTAATATATTTTATTTTGGAGCATTGGTCAGATTTCACTTCCTCACATCTGCTACTCTGCGTTGATTTTAATGCCCGCACATGCAACGAAAATTATTCCATTAATGAAGACAGTGATGAATTTGGACTCGTTGATTTTTACATTGATGCAGACAATGCCCCTGTTGAAGAGCGTGTATCCCACGATGGTACTATCAATAGATTTGGCATTTTGTTGAATCCATGCTTTGTTTCCTTCCAGCAATCTTACCATACATAGTTTAGACCGTGATGATTATGTCTCTATGAAAAGTATATATACATATACCTTGGCATATTGTTTACCCATACACTGAATCTGTATAAGTCTGTAATTAATCTTACAAACAGAGCAAAGATAGTTCTGTAACAAGTCCATTCTGTTATGGCTACGTTTGGAGTTATTTCACCGAAAATGTATTTTAAATTATTTGATACAACCTATTTTACTATATGGGTCTGAGATATGGGGTTGTAAAGAGGTCTTTACAATTGAAAAGGTTCATCTCCTCGCTTGTAAAATGTTTTTGAATGTTGTTATGTCAACACTAAGTAATATGGTTTATGGAGAATGCGATAGATTCCCATTGTTCATTGTATCTTACACTCGTTGTTTGAAGTATTGGAGTAAAATAATAATAATGCCTGAACACCGTTTACCTAAGAAAGCCTACAACATGCTTGTGCACCTCGATAGTTTTGTAAAGAACACATGTGCTTCTTGTATACGTACACTGTTTTTTACATATGGCTTTGGTTTCATTTGGCTGTCCCAGGTAATTGGTACTGCAAATGTATTCATTAAGTACTTTCGCATGCGTGCCATTGATATGTTTCATCAGAAATGGCATTCAGATATTTACGAAAGTTCAATATATGATACGTATCGCCAGTTCAAGTAATTGCTTGAACCAGAATTTCAAACTAACGGTACAGGAATTTTTATAACGTCACTATTGGTTTTAGACTTGGCCTGAATGATCTAAAAATTGACCTTTTTTTTGAAATCCTTAAAGTTTCTATTCTGCCTATTCTGTGACATTGTTGTCAAAGATGAATACCATTTCATATGTATTTGCCATATATACAAAAATGTCAGAAACAAGCACTTAACGCAATGGTTCCTAGCTCGTTGTAATGCCATAAGATTGTCTTCATTATTGTCCTGCAAGGATCCTGTAATACTACATCAACTGGCTTTGTGCATATCATGCGGTTTTTGTACGAAGTGAATTGTTACCTTGATTATTTATTTTATAAATATGTTATTATGTTTCATATGGGCCTTTTGGCCTTTCATACAATATAGAATTGAATTGATGAATTGATTAACAGAACCGGGCCAATTCTACCACCCGTCTAGGTGAAGTCAGGGTCAAAGTAGTGTGTTGCGCAAAGGAACGTAGTTCCTGGAATTAGTGCCCTCAACTACCAGACTCCTTCCTCCACCGATACAAACCACGGCAAACAGGCTGCCCAATTTAGTCGCTTCATATGACAAGCAATGGGCTGCATTCTTCCCGGGTCCACACGGGGAAAGAGTGATTAGCGTTACACAGCACTCACCACGTGGAGGTTGCTCTTCGTGAGTGCCTCATCGAAAGTGTACAATGTTGTGATATATATTGGCGAAAAGAGTAACTGTGCTTCATATAAAGTGGTGTTAATGTTATGCTACTGATCATAACGATGTAACATTTGGTCATTCGTCAGATCAATCCTACATCATAACAAATATAGCGACAAAACCTATACCTGATATCAGAAGACAGCGAGACACGCCGTAAAAGAGAGGAGGGTTATAACTCAATTAACAATGTCAATGTCGGGTGTGACCACCATTTGCGTTGACACAGACGAGGCATCATTAAGATACCTGATGATTGAAAACAGCCTGGCGGATGTCAACCAAAGATTGGAAAAACTAATCTAGCTGGTCCTGGTCCTGTCGTAGGCGTCTTTCCCGCTCATCCCGGATATGTTCTATGGAGGAGAGGTCTGGAGAAACAGACGAACATGGCAGTACAGCAATATTAGCTGCCTCGAAACACTTGCTACATGTGGGCGGGCATTATCCTGTTGCAACGAGACGTTACGTCCCTACATTTGCACAAGAAGATTATCTCCAACGATGTCGTCCCGTAAGCGTACACAATTCAAATTAACAATGATGAGTTGTGTTCTCCCATGAGTTGTGATGCCATCCCATACCATTACATTTCCACCCTTAAACTGACGATGATGAACAACGCATGCGTCGTTAAAACGCTCTCCTGAAGATGCCCGTAGAATCGACAGACTATCAGACCTGCCAAATATGGTTGTCTTGTTCATGTGATGTCACACGTGGACAAGTCATGAGTGTTGCCCTGCTGTAGATAACTTCACTAGAAAGGGGATGTTGTGTTGCGATGAACATACAAATGCTAGGCAACTTCGTTTTGCGCCATTCCTGTTTGCAGCACAGTCGTTGCGTGCTGATCACATTAAAGAACCCTGTATGTATGAGTATCATACTCCCACAAAACACACAAACATCTAAATTGTGAATCAAATTGTGAAAGTCGAGGCGATATCTCCAAGAATATGTATTGTAAGATGCATTATTCAATTTCAGCATTTACATTCATGGAACTTTCTTATGAGACTCTGCTGCTTTTTCCGTAAGTATAGAACAGTTCTGATTAATTTCAGCAACATGAAAAAAAATTACTCTGCTCGACTGATTTGTTTTCATTTTGTTTTAAAAACCATTCACGGTACCGGTGGAATGCTCAGATGCCATGTTCAGATAAACATTGGGTTCCAATAAACATAAATAGATAACGGGACAAATTTCAAATACATTGCAGATGGTCACATCGTTATTTAAAAGGCACCATCCTCGATACCCATCATATAAAAAAGTCATAAATATTAACAAATATTGCATAAACATTGCGTCATTGATTTTGATTGTACAAACTCTCATTCTAAATTACGTTTATCATCCATTTCGATCATTCACATTTGAGAGCACACAGTAAGCCTTTCTCCTAAATAGATTGTTTGGAATTTAATTTGAACGGATTTATGACCGAGTTTCTGCTATGAAGTCATTTCTGAAGGTGGACATGTACAAATAGGCAGTTCAATCAATGTTTGTCTTTTTCTAAGAGCTGAATGTAAATCGAAGTGAAACTTTATATAACTATTCTGACACGTTTAGGAAAGTTTTTACCTTTTTCCGTTGCAAGAAGGAATGTTCTGATTATTTCCGTTGATAAAATGCATGTTCCTCTTGATAAATATTATCATTTCATTAGTACATTGAAAAGGCGAGATATTTCAATTTCAGGCACACTGAGGTATTGATTTACCTGAACTTAATACATTTTCCACTTGATTAATTTTTTGAAATACAAATACTTTATCATTAATATTTAATTTGGACTATTCCTATGGAAGAGTCATCGTGCCCCACATGTATAATATCTTATCTTCTCCGTTGGAAACTTTGTCTCCATCAAAATACTTTCATATCTCTTTCGAAGATACATTTCGGACACAAGGAAAACATGGCAAATCGTATATACATATAAACTCGTATATATCCACCGCTTTTGTTTGTTTGGTTGGTTTGTTGTTTAACGCCGCACTCAGCAATATTCCAGCTATATGACGGCGGTCTGGACCAGACAATCCACTGATTAATATCAAGAGCATCGATCCACAGAATTGGAATCGATGACATGCATCAACCCAGTAAGCGAGCCTGACCACCCGATCCCGTTTGTCTCCTCTTACGACAAGCATGGGTTGATGAAGACCTATTCTACCTCGGATCATCACGGGCCTCCACCGCTATTCCAGTTTCGTATAAGCATAGATTTTACTGACTATTGTGTGTATAATAAAATGTATTCAAAGCTAAAACTTATGGTAAACGTAATGACATTAAAATACTCCATTGGCTTTCTATTAACATGTGACAGTTTCGTTTGACAAGAAAGTCTAAACCAATGGTTGATGATTGCTAAAAATGAAAAAGACAAGAAATGGTTATTCGATGTTAGTGTGTTTCGGCGACTTTTTTTCAGCCTAGTCACGTTTTGATAACATTTGTAATTTCTTTGGTCAAATCCAATTATCAAGTGAAAACCTTTCTTTGCCAGGCAGATGACCTTTTGCCAGGCAGTATAAATGTTATGTTCGATCGTCAAAAGTGATCAGCTTTGAAAAATGACTGCCAAGGAAAGGCTTTGGTTCCAAACCATTTCTAACCACAAACGCCCATGTGGAACATACAGTACCTCCGTGCACGTGGGCAGGGGTCGGTTTTTTTATTTTGATGTTCTGTGAAAGGTCGTCAACTCGCTTGGAGCCATCAGTAATGTTTATTTTCAATATCCACAGTAGTTTAAACTGTTTAGTATTGCTTTAATGCAGTCAGCAGATTGGGAATGCGTTGTCAGCAATGTGATGAACGCCTAAGGGCAATTAGGGTGCATCACACAGCTAGAACTCAGCGATAGGTAACCAATATGTTCAATGTGTCTCATTCTGTAATTTGCAGACTTTGGAACAGGTTTCTGCAGAAACAAAAGGTGAATTATCGGCCCCGAACAGGGTTCCCTACGTCAGCAACACAAGTCCAGAGCAAATCGCTGTTCACTTGCGCCAGACCCCCGGGGTCTAAAGTTAATGACCAGGCGATAAGAAATCGTTTGCATGCTCGGCGGCCACGTGTTCTAGCCAGACGTCAATGGTGTTAAGAGAGTAGAAACTTTGGGAATCGCCTATGGTTGGATGAGTCCAGATTCGCTCTGGACTTTCTGGAAAGGCATGGGCAAGCGAACGGAAACTTAAGACAATATGGCATATTTAGGGGTGGATGTGTAATGATGTGAGGTGACATCACAGTGACTGTCAGAACGCCACTGCATAAAAGGGTTACTTAAAAGTGCTACAGGGACAACATACTGGAGCCACGTGTTGTGCCATTTGCCGCGCGATTCTGGTGCATGTTTTATCTTTCAAGACAATAGCACGGGTACTTCTAGCAGCAAAGCATCACCAAAATGCAATGGCCAGTCACGTGTCCTGACTTTCCCCCAAGGAGCACATCTGAGACAGGTCAAAGTGGAGTGGACAAGACTCCATGAAATTTTCATTGGGAGATCGATTCAGACAACCCAACGAATGTTTGACCGATCGTGGGGGCATGACCCAATTTTCATCAAGTTCATTTTTTGACAACCCGCCTCTGTCGTATTTGATTGTTGTTGGCACACCTACAATATGTCACCAACATGTTCTGTTGATAGTCCTTCTTTTTTTCTTATCCATCAATTGCCATTACTCGATACCTATTTGTGTTACTGTCATCATCTGTTATTTTCGAATATGCCCTATTTAGAGAAATATTCATATTCTTTTGACTGGATGAAAACGATACATGGTTCTCAAGATACTAGAATACGTATGCGCATACAGCTGAATCTGTTTGTGAACCTGATACTGAGAAAACTTATTGTATTAATTAAGGCGCACGACGAGATATTTGTTTCTTAAAAATACTTCAGAACCAAACTAACACAATTAAAACAACTTTTGGGGCAGAATATAAGGCATAGGAAAGAACAGCAGCTGAAAATCATACCTTGTCCGTAGACAAAATATTAAAACACTGATGTTTGGCTGACAAGGCATTGTGACATCGTAGTTACATGTATATATAAATTAATAATGCATTACAACAGTACATTCTACCATGAATTTGGAAATTAGTCGATTCAGATTGGTCAGTTGTCAAATCAGGTTCATGTTGTCACAATAAACGCCCTCTGATTGAAAAAAATTGATTGACGGCCGCATTACCGTAGAAACTAATAGTCATAGATAGAAAAGTACCTTTTTTTCAGTCAGTGTCTGTATGCATATTCAAATAATTATATCTGCAATTAATTTATAGGTTAAAAAAAGCAAAGTTGCGGTTACCACAATATTCAAAGGATATGTGGCAGTACATTTCGCGCAGAGCACACGAAAGAAATCTACAAAGAGAATGAATTTCTAATTTCGTGGACATCAGAGAGCATGGAATTTGGACTGTGACGTCATATCCTTTGCGTCACAATAAGCAATATGACATGATATCCCACTCAAAACACTGGACTCAATCCGTGCCGCTATACTCAACATATTTGCTCACACCAAAGAGTTTACGTTTTATTTTGTCATGGTAGAATGCTGCGCGTTCGGTTCCAAATTCAATTTAGCGCGGTTAAATCTACAGGTAACCTAGCTATACATTGAAAACATATGATGTTTATCTCATAAATTAAATATCATTTACAACATTTCCAGACAGATTGACTGTATTCAGTGATATAATATCAAAATAAATGTTATAAATATAAAGCAAACTAAATGAAGAATGTATGCTAGCGCCACTAAGCACCTGCTTCCCGTATCAAAACACATGGCGCAAAAACAAGATTTATTACTTCAAACTACAATTAGGTGTACCATTTTAAAATAACATCACGATTAACTGAATGTTCCTCTGAATACCTTCGTCAGTGTACAATGGTGGTCACTAAAATTGTCCATTTACAAAAGCTACAATAGAAAGACATCAAA
This sequence comes from Haliotis rufescens, assembly GCF_023055435.1. Taxonomy (NCBI): domain Eukaryota; kingdom Metazoa; phylum Mollusca; class Gastropoda; order Lepetellida; family Haliotidae; genus Haliotis; species Haliotis rufescens. The sequence continues at coordinate 25,204 of NW_025964083.1, forward strand.
CATGCCCTCAGTGTAATGTCATACACGTGGCGTTGTACAACCAGTTGAAAACAAGGAACCTGAGGTCTTAAAAGTGTTTTGGAGGACCTGAGGTGTGTTTCTTATCTATTTTGTTTTCAATAGATTGTAAATTCCGGGCCAGAGTATTTGGTTTCTTTGAAATGTTGTTTTTACAAGTATGAATAGTATAATAATTATTTTTTAACTGAGCAATTCAACGGATTTATTATCATTAACATCGGTTGCCCTTGACATCACAGTCATGTTTGCAAAAGTTTTGCTGAAGCAAAATATTCAGACACAAACCTTTTCAATTAGAATATGATTTTATCACCGCAGTATAAAATGCAGCTATTGATTTTCTTCTGAGGTAGTAACCTGATTTATTGTTTCACAAATTTACAAGAGCGTTGGCAGGAGTAATTTATCCCAGGGAATAGATTTTTGGTTATACGAAGCTATTTCAGTTGTGCTTAAGGAATGCATTCATCTTGACGTGATCATATTTCATTGCAATGAGCTGAAGCAGGTGGTGTGAAACATTGGTGGGGATTTAAGATCTTCCATCAGAACTAATGCAAATTCAAATTCCCTTTCCCCTGAAAGATTGACCAACAGCTTTATGTGAAAATAAGGTTTGGTACCTTTTGGCCTACATCCCATTTCGCCAACATCCAAATTCACCTTCACTGAATCTGAAATTGAAATGACACTAGGATGTACACCCCTATATAGAACATTGGCTGTACCAAACTGCATGAAGAACATGAAATATGTTGCTTGAAAGGAGAGTTTTCAATTGTTGCACAAGGTTGGATGTTATGCCAACAAGTTGCAGGGGTAGAGATTAAAGGAGATAAAATACAAACATATGTTTGAGATCTATTTAATACAGTGACATGTTCAAGTTAGAAGTTGAAAGTAGATATTAAAGAAACTAAAAGGTCAGTGAGCAATTGAAAGTAGGAATTAAACGATATTAAATTGCGCAAGAAGATGCAGTTCCACGACACCAAATTAGGAAGACGAGGGCTTTGCCATAGACGTTGCTGCCTGTTGCCACTGTTAGTGCCTTCACCAGGATCAAGCTTAGATTATACAGCCAATGTAACACTGTTGGATGTATATGTGGAAGATTCATGGATACAGAACAAGTACATGAAATCAAAACGGCTGTGGCTGCAAATGTTGCAGTTGGAACTTGGTGCCACATCTCGCCCAAGATCAAAAGTCTATCAACAACTGGACCAGCGCTTGGTGGATCAAGGATCACTTCCTCTGTGGAAGGAAAACACCACTTCAGTTACTGGATGTTGCTGGTCCCCTTCACACGCTGAATTGAACTGTACCTTAAAACAAGCAAAATGAGAACACTATCAAACTGAACTCAAGTAAAGGAAGGCTGTATCACTAAGTATCAATATGTGTTTTTAACACCAATCATTATCTTTTACACATTTTGTTGTAACCACTAGACCCTGTTGCTTTAAGACTGAGATGTAGGCCTATAGGGAACACACCGAAAAAAGAACTCGAAGATTGTTGGACACAGCATATTTTCTGAGATAACAATGTGATCAATCACAGCTATCCATATTCCCTATCCATACTAAGGGAAAGTAGCAACTGTGCTTCATATAAAGTTGTGTAAACGTAATGCCTTTGAACATAACAACATTATATTTGGTCATTCGACTGATCAATCCCATATCATTACAAATACATTGACAAAACAAAAACCTGGTAACAGGAAACAGAGCGACACACCGTAAAAGAGGGATGGCGTAAGAAATCAATTAACAATTTAAGTTTTTGGTATGACCACCACTTGCGTTTATACAAACGAGGCAGCGGCGACCTATGGAAGATACCCGATGATTGAAAACAGCCTTGTGTTGTTCCAAATGTCAACCACTAAGCTATTGGCACAACTAAGCTAGCGTTACTGGCTGGTTCTGGTCCCGTCGCAGACGACGTTCGCTCTCATCCCAGACATGCTTTATAGGGGAGAGATCAGGAGAAACAACCAGCCATAATTCTACAGCAATATAATGCTGCCTACAAAACAGCACGTGCAACATGTGGGCGGTCATTATATTATCCTGTCACAACGTGACGTTACGTCCCTGCATTTGCACGAAGGGTATAACATGATCCAATTATGTCGTTCCAGTACCGTACGAAATTCAATTAGCCTTTAACAATGATGAGTTGTGTTCTCCCATGAGTTGGGAAACCACCCCATGCCATTACACTTCCGCCCAAAAACTGACGATGTTGAATCACGCACACGATGCTGAAACGTTCTCCTGGAAAGCCTGTAGACCCATTCACGACCATCAGACCTGTCCAGGTTAAACCTGGACTCATATATGAGTGAGTGTGAGAGAGTTAATATCTAACGTCACATCGGATGTATTTCAGCCATATCGTGACAAGTATTACATTATTATTTCCCGCCACGAAGTGAAAGGGGGATATAGGAATGGGTGCCGTCCGTCTGTCCGTCCGTCCTTCCGTCAGTCCGTCACATTTTCTTTCCGGAGCAGACCTAAAAAACCATGCGAGATATTTTAACCAAACCTGGCACATAAATAGGTCTAGTGGAAAACTGGTGCCTTTTGATACTTTGGGATTTTAAAACCAATAATTTTCGAGTTTCCCTGGCAACGACTTAAACTTAGACTGAAATTGGTGGAAGTGCTTGTTTCCGGAGCAGATCTTGAAAACCGTATAATATTCTGTCATTGTTGAAAGGAAACCGCATCCAGGAACTTTTAGCATTGGGCCTCACAATCCACAAATCTCAAGGCAGCACCTATGAGCAGATGATTGGGAACATGACAATTACACAATGAAGTAAATTTAAGGCCCAGCCTGGCCAAGTGTATACGATGCTCAGTAGGGTCAAATCAAGGAAAGGTCTAACGCTTGCTGAATACAAAATTGTAGTAAACAAAAAAGCATTGGATGAGATGACTAGATTGCGGAATGAAAGACTGTTCACCTGGACACACCCTGTAGAGAACATTCATGGCAATGGACTCAAGGTGGCTCACTTGAATGTTCGATCCCTCAGTGCTCAAAGGATAGGTTTGTTGGTGTGCTTGATGTTTTGTGTTTCACAGAAACACACATTAATGAATACAGTGAAAGAGACCTGCCAGGGCATCAAGCCTATCCAGGAGACACAACACATGGTATTGCTGTTTATGTTTCAACAAGTTTCAAGAACATTGTCCAGCTATGTGATGCAATGTCATCTCGCAGAATTGACTACATTTCCTTTCTTGTTGGCAAGCTCTGCATTGCTTGCGTGTATGTTCCTCAAAAAGTGTCATGAACACGGTTGTCCCTTTCACTTACTAACTTCATGCAGAAACTTCAGGATCTCTCCAAGCAGCATGAATGGGAACATGTCATAGTTTCAACTGTGATCTGAGTGAAAAACTGAAACTTGAAGATGTCTTTAATGTGCGGAAAATCACTCAACTCATCCATTCCCCCAACTCCAGTCTTGGAGCTACACTGGACTGCAGTCTCCTACTCAGACCCCTGCTCTCATTGATCTCTAAGTAAAGTAATTACTTCTCTTACTTACTTCTCTGATTATTGTTTAAGTAATAACACAACTCATTACAAATACAACACTGAACTGCATCTTAAACCTACTCAACTGTATAAAAACTACATCCTATCCTGTACATATTCTTGTCAACCATACTCTGTACTTCACTTGCTTGATAATGGTGTTAGAACCTACATCGAGCGTCATTCCTAATTGTAATAAAGAAGTTGTTCGTCCATATGTCTCATCCTTATTCATTACAAATACAGTTATGTATTCTATCATAAATTGCAGATGGCAAAACAACACCAGTAATAACTTTTTTAATGCTACAATTAGGCTACTTACAAATAGGTCCAGCATTGCACACAACCGGACATTTGGCGGGGGATATGAGTTTTTCATGCTTGTTAATACATATAATTAGACTAAATAAAAACCTGTCGTCAATGGACGGTAAAATAACTAGAAAATCACAGTAATAACAAGGTAACACTATAGGTAACAATACAATATAGAAAAGGGCTAGAGATAGCCAGCAACTGAAGGTAGATCAACATACCAGGGACGACTCATTTGTGAACACAACTGTCCCAGTCTTGTCTTCTGAGCCATAGATGCTGTCTACACCAAGCAAGGCTTGCCTGACAGTGATGTGGTCTCAAAACAAGAATTGTCCTATCTTTTAACGTGGCGGTTTGGTATCGATTCCGGAGATGCACCAACCAATTATGGTACGTGTCATTCCCAAATTGCAACAATATGTTAACCCTGAGTTATGCACGTAAACGTTTTAGTGTGAAACCAACAAATGGTATACAATTAACAAGGTACCATAAAATTCACTAGGTTTACAAATCAACATAAATTACGACAAAGCAATTACAATGACAGTACATAATTGAGTGGTAGTACAATATTCAATGGCAATATATAATTTGAGAGTAGTGGTCGGTATCAAATAAAAAAAAAGTGGCGATGATATATATTCACCCAGCGGTCGCAGGGAATACGGGTGATGAGTGATCCTCACACGAAAGCTGGTCTATATGTGACGAAATGCGAGAGGTACGCTCTTGTCTCCTTATATACAACATACCTAGCTATTGGAAATTTCTACTCTTCGCAGTGCCCTCACAACAAAGAATATTTCACGTGTTTCTATAACATACTATCGCCGTCCGCGGTATGCCCTAAGTTTACACAAAAACACTAGCATCTAAACACCGTAAGTTCCTGACGACAGTTTACATTAAATAGGACCATATTCCTGAGAACTAATCACTGTTCAAATTCAATGCAATGAGCGTCAATCGAAACACCAGAAACAATATGACACAGTTACAATCATTGTTCAGCAATAAAATACTACTGCCATACAACAAGATAACGTATCCAAAGAGATGATATTTAGTTTTAATGATGCGAAGACGCATTTTCAGCAAGCTGTGGCAATGCGTAAGAGTTATTAATAAGACAGTAGAGGATTAAGGGGCGGCATCCCCGATAATTGGTGACGAGGTTACCTTGAACGGAAACTCCCTCAATATGACAATGTAAACAGACTTGTGACATGGCATTCGATATATGTATCTACATGTAAATGTATGCAGTCTAGATACTAGACTTTTATCACCAGATTTCTAAATATTCATTAGCAATTATGATGTAACTCGACTGCCTTGACTCGTTTGATATTCCTTGATACAAAATTAATAATTTCCTTTGATCCCCAAACTGCATTAATCGATCTATAGGAAATTAAGGTTCGGGAACATATATTCCATAGACTCACACACAGTAGCAAGGAATATTGTGTGTGGGTGACCATAACACAAAAACAGCATAAAGATATTATGCTAGGTATGATATATGCTCCCCAAGAAGGATCTGGCTATTTTCCTACAGATTGTTTTACCCAACTAGAGAATGATATTGCACTGTTTAAAACTGAAAATGATATACCTAATACTAATAGATCAATAGCGAATAAGATGGCCCAACATCACGTTTCATATTTCACATTTTGTATTTAGCATGTTCATAAAAGTTGGATCACGGCAATGAGCTCTAGTTACTAACATCGTGAAGTACATGTAATAAATAGCTTTAGGTTTATTTATACTAATCCCGGATTACAGTCACAGTTACACAATACAAATGCATGTATCGTGATATGCGTGTTAAGCGGGGAAAACTACCAACGAGGGCGTTAAAACGATCAACAGTAAGAACGAAGAAGCATTTGCCACGCAGTTTTGTCTCAAATAAACCAGACTTGAGTACGAATGCTAAATAGGTATACACCTTTCAAGAACTACTTTATGTGAATCACCGGGCGTTTTGTGAAATAGAACTGGCGACGTTTTCAATGAAAGACATGAAGGAAGCAGGCAATTTCGTCGAGAAAAAAACCTTCAAACACGTTCCTTCTCTATTCCATAAGATAATTTATAGCCGAAAGGGCGCGTTGCAATTAGGACGTTGAGCCAGAAAACATAGATAGATAGATTATCAATTTGTACAGCCTATGCATCCTACCGTTGACCTATTGATTTCTAGCATTGTCGAGTCCATTCGGCGAATATAAAAATCTGCATACATTTTTTTTTTATGAATATCATAATTACTGAGACCATTTGCCTAATGGATTTCTTCTAGATCTTCAAGAGAGATACTTTGTGATCATTTCGGTTGAAGATTAATGGTGTTGGATATTAAGAGCATCAGCTATTCCCAGGCGAAGGCTTACATCAAAGCTTGTCTCTCATGTCTCCAAAATCTACAGAAAGGTCTGAAGTAATAACTAATGTGTCTTAATACATCATATTAATTTTAGAATTCTCTTGGGTTGTGGAAGGAACATGGCCATCGCATGCCCCGATGTACCATATATAAGAAGTGTTGCTTTGAACCGTGTAGATTTCAGTAAGTTATCCACTCGGATATGACGCATTACGAGTTACGATGTAATATCTGAAGCCGTGCTATCGCGTTGTGATAGATATCCCCAAATGCTCAGGGTGCCGTTCCACAAAGCGATCTTTGAGCTTTGGCGGTTGTAAGTCCCATATTTTAACGTACTTACGACAATCGTAGCACAAAGATCACATTGTCGAACGGGACCAAGGGCTACATGTAGATCAACGCCAATGCCTAACACTGGCGATGCTTGATAGATTGTTTTAATGAAGTATGACTCATCTCTCCACCGCTGATTTATTGTTCCATCAGTCCTCCTGTTAGGTATGTGTACCAGCTTGTGTTATTTTGAGTGGATTGTGCCTTAGGCAGAAAAACTATATGACTCACGACTTAAACGGCCGATCAAAATATTAATACCCCGTTAAAATTCAAATGCTAGTAATTACAAAACTGTAAAACTATTTGCGTACTTAAATCTATTTTCTAATTAATAGAAAAAGAAAGAAAATCTGATATTGAAATATTGACCATAAAAAACTTATGATTATAACAATATTTTCGTATTGGGATTTATTACTAATTAAAAGAATAGAAAACACACCTGATTTTGGAAAAAAATGACTGTAAACATATCTATTAGATGGAGACCCACACACTAGTGTTATATTTTATTTGTTAGCTCCTCTAAATCCAATTATGTAACTTCATGCATGTACACGTCTCTTTCGCTCAACTGGGTTGCAATGGATATACATGAATATTGAATTTACGATAAACCAAAGACAAATGGAATTGTAATGGAAGTCTAATAGAATCAGAACCAACTATTGAGGATTTTAATAGAGGCTTACTTTCAGTAGTCCATGCGCACCTTGCTGTGCAGAGAGTTATAGCAGATAGTCCCGGGAGTAGTGTGAGTTGAGTTTAACGCCGCTTTTAACAGTATTCCCGTTACATCGCGGCGTGTCAACTTAATGTGGGTGGAAAGCCCCAAGTGATGCAGGTCTCAGACGTTTACCACTTCGGTGAAACCCACGAGCATGGGTATGGTGCTGTCAAACCTAGAAACAGGTTCGGGGAGAACCGGGATTCGAACCCACAATCATAGGTTTCTGGTGTGCCCAAGTGACGCAACTCTGCACAGCGAATCGCTGCGCATTAGATGACTTGGCCACCCGCGCCCCCGATAGTCCCGGGAAAGCTGAACACATAAATAAGAGATTTTGTTAATGGTGCCGCGAGCGCCACATCGATGAGGTTTTATTATATGACGAGGCATAACGAACACATTGGTAGAATTACGCTTTATGAAATGGTGATATTGGGGGGGGGGGGGGGCAGCAGCTGTACTATGGCAGGTACAGGTTTCGCTGCAAAAGCGTACGTGATGAAACAAAGTTTTGGAGATGTGTTTTTGTCGGGTACACCACACGCCTTTCAACCCGTGAATGTTGAAAACTGGTCCAGCCTAATCCTTCTGAACCAACTGAGATTGAAGTGGCTGCATCCAAGGCCAAACTGATCCGTAGTGCGTTTCCACCAACCACAGTCGTCAGATGGTCAGACGATTGCCAGTAGCCCTGTGGGACCGACGATCACCGCTTTCAGCGACTACGTCACAACCTCCAGGGTCGCAGGGAGGTCCGCAAGATGAACCAGCTAGCCGGGAAGAGCCATCTACGAG